>NW_020438977.1:189983-209537 GCF_000699045.2 Agrilus planipennis | reverse complement strand
TTGTTAGTAATTTTGATAGAATGTTCTAGAAGGAAAAGTAGTGAGAGAGAGGGTGAAGACACTAGTTTCTAGGAATACACAGAATTAGATAGTACAGAATTCAAGAGAAAGCAATTAAGGGTAAAACCAGATATTAGTATGGGAGTGCATGCAGGTATGGTTGAAGTTGGATTTCCAGGTAAAAGTGATTGAAAGAACAATAGAGTTTAGATTGAAAGGAAACCAAAGTATTTACAAGATAAGAAGTTGAAAAGAATTGAAATAATATTTGAAATGAAGTATTATTTGAAATGAAATATTAATTGAAATGAAATATTAATTGAAATGGAAAAATTAGAAAAAAATATTTACACGTAAAAAAAACAAAAACAGTTATTTCGCCACACCTTTAGTATTTGATGCTATCCACATGCTTTTTTTTGTAGCTAACCTAGTCTATTTACCCTTACCCCTTCTCTACTCTTTTGTATCGGTTCACTTCTTTTTAACATCTCTTTGAAGCGATTATACCACTCCATTTATTCTCTTCGCCTGTTTATTCCTATCTCTTTCTTTTTTCTATATGTATTCACTATTCTCCAAAATTTTTCTACTCCCCTGACGGTATTAAATCTTCGAATCAATTCATCATTATATTCTTCTTTACTTTTTTTAACCTGTTCTCCGTATTCCTATCGCTTTCTTCTGAACTCCTCCTTATCGTAATCATTCCTTGTTCACTTTCCTAAACACTTTTTATGTTTATTCTTTTTTCTCAAACACTCCATATTCCATCCCTTCTCATTGCTTTTCCTTTCTTTTACTTTTCCCTCTAGCATACTTATTTTCATTACCTCTTTCATATCTTTCTAATTACTAATTTCTTGCACTCTTTCAATTATATTTTTTCTGTGCTCTTTTATTGAATTTTCTGACCATTTAATTATTGTCTTATTCTCGATACAAGTTTTTCCTCTATTTCCATTCTAGCCGTATTGGTAAATGGTCGGATCCTATCATTTCTAGTAGGTACCACAAATCTTTCTGTATTTTCCAATGCCCCTTATATTGACCATACCATAATTGATACCTGAATTTCTCTGTCCTATAAAAGTAAAATCAACTAAATCTCCTTCACATGACCCATAGAAAACTCCTAAACCATTTTTAATTCCTGATTGTTTAAAATCTCTTCCTTCTCTATCTAAGTCTGAATCTTTTGAGTTTCTTGGGTTCAATTCCTCATTCATTACTGGACATACTTGTTGCCCAATTCTTACATTAAAGTCTCCTACAACTAGTATATTATAATTTTGATTTATATCTATCTACTTTTCTATATAGTCTAAATTGTCTTTTCTTTCTTTATTTGAATAAACAAAAAAGACTAACCATTCTTTTGCATATAATACCTTTCATTGATACAACTTCGTCATTATGCTTATTAAATTCAATTTTTTTTTAGTGTCCCACACTTCTGCGTGCGTACGCACTTTGTAGTTTAAGCTGAATTTTCAGTAAGGTGTCGTCATAATTTCCCTGAATGTGAAACTGTTCACTAAAAAGAACAATTTTTCGTAATACACTGACCGCATTGAGAGTATCACTCAAAGTTGGCACTGTAAATTGTTCTTTGGTCTCTTCCTGTTCGTCATTTTCCTCTTGAGTTTCTTGTACAATATCATCTTCCGTAGCTGGTGCACAAATTGCAATAGAGTTATCCACATCAATAAACTCCTCTGCTTCAGTAGTAGATATTGTGAGAATTACAATAGACCATAAACTCAATACGTTTTTGTTTACTTTTGCGATCTTAATGGCCATTTACTGTGCCAAAAGTGGATACTGTTACCTATTCAAATGGTTACAATACACCTGGTCGTCCTAACAGATACAATTCTCCGAAAATATCAGTTAAATGTAATCGCTTAAAGAGATATGTAGAGAAAAGCCGTGTTTTTTAAATGGCGGTCTAATAGAATTTAGCTGGGGCCTATAATTTTGGTCAATATAACCGGTATGTTGTTTTAAACGATGTCGTCGTAAACGGTTTTGACTGTAGCTAGATATTCCTTTACTGTAGGTATATTAACTTAACTTTTTTTGCTTCAATAAACATTAGTTAGTAGTGCGTTAGTTCCTTTATCTTTTTTTGATTAGTTGCGTAAGGCATGTGTTCTCGCATGGTCCTATAGCGAATAATTTCTTTTTGTGTTTGGACTTCACTGCAATGGGCCTTTTTTAGAGAATAATGTGTCGAGTAGCAATTTATCGTAAAATTTAAAGTTTACTTTATTTACTTAAGATTGGTAATCACCAACTACAAAAATCCCCGGGTGAATAACTTTAATCTGAATATCATCTTTATTTTTAGGTATGAATAATGAATATAATCTGGTGCGTATATCTTAAAGCAAGTCAATAAAATAATTATTTATAAAATTCTCTAAAATGAAAGTTTTTCAATTTGAAGTATTCAGAGAATTAATATCTTATCATAAGTCATTATTGAGAATACATCTTTAGTTCGAATTAAACGATGATTACTTGGAACTACAATTTTTTTTACTTTTGAAAGGGGAACTACAATTACAGGATACTTCAAGTAAAATACAGATATAGTTACATAGTTACTGTCTTGTTTCGTCTAAATTCAATGATTTTATCAGTTGCACTGCTGTAATTATTAATTAAATTTAGAATTGAAATAGAACTTTTGAATTAAGTTTAAAAGTATTAAATCTCTAGCGTAATAATTACTTCATGGATTTTATTTTTAATAAACATCTATAGTTTGCTACTTGTTGAGTCATTTTATCATTTGTATATTTTTCGACATTTATTTTAATGGTTCTAGTAGAATGGTTATTTTCTTNGGTTTGAGCTATTTTGTTTGTTAAACATAACTGAAACTCTAATTTTATCTGTACATTACAAAATACAGTAGAAACTCGATTATCCGGCCCTCAGTTATACGGATTCGCGATTATCCGGACTACCGACCCCGACCAATATATTAAAATAACTACAAGTCGATTTTGTCAAATTTGTGCAAGCATGAACGTGTCCGAACTGGCATTGCCCCGCACGTGCGCAAGCGCCCCACGGCGCAGGACCATCTCATGATGAAGCACTTCATGCCCTGGAAACAGCTCTCAAGTGGTTTGAAAAACAAACAGAGAGTGATACTGTGAGTTTACTGCAGCTTAAACGAATTCGTGATATAGCAGCAATTAAAAGAAAAAGTGGCTTACGTCAAATGACAATTAACAAATATTTTAAACCAAATTAAACTTATATATTTCCTGATTACCAAAGGCAAATTACCAAATACATATTGTTAAGAAATTATACGTACATAATATGTACCTAAATATTTAATTTCATGATTAAGGTAAAATTATTTTAGTACATGTACAATGTATGTAGGATTTATCTCTTAATAAACATTGATTTTCGTATTTAATTGTTATTTTTAATTGACACATAACATTATGTAAGTACTACATATTATTATGCATAAAACTCGCTATTTTTATACATTCGATTATCCGGATTTTCGATTATCCGAATGCCTAACGACAACAATTAGTCCGGTTAATCGAGTTTCTACTGTATTCAGTTTCTTCTATTGGAACACGTACACCCCAATAAAGTTCAATTGGGTTTTCGCTTGGGTTATGTTTCCCAGAAATCGAGGCAAACGGCAAATTTCTAAACATGCGTTGCACGTGTGTCGGTACCCCATGTAACGGTTAATGCCCTTCTGGTACTCCCACTATCTTTCAACCCCTCTGTATCTCTGTCTTCCTTTCTTAACCAATCACGATCTTGTAGATTTTCTTCAACCAATCAACCTTTTCAAATTTGAATTTAATTCCACCCTCAAAACTATTTCCTCCACTTTTCTATTTTTTTAACTTTCAAAACTTCAGTCATTCTTTCAGGCAGTTGCAATCATTCGCTCTTTTGGTTCGTTTTCGATTTTCATTCATTTCCCATTTTTATACAGTCCACTCTCTAGATAAGTTCAGTTTTTTGTTATCAATTTGTTTTTGTTAAAGTGTTGTTAATCCTTAGTTATGTGTTGTTAATAAATATTTAAATCCAAGTGAAGTTTTATATCAACAAAATACATTTGCGTAATTCTAAAAAGTGGCCCCTACATAAGAGTCGTGAAACTACGGCGACAACACTACTATTAACTACCAATTAAACAAAGAAGTAAATTTTAAGTTAAGTNTTAGTTCCTAAGAAGCTTCCGTTGTGTTAATACGTTTTTCTGTTGTTACTGATCAATAAAGTACAATTGGAGTTTTACTATTTTTCATTACTATTACAATTAAACCACCGAACCATTGCCAATCTTCATATAACCAACAAACTTTAAATGGGATCAATTCGAATGTTTCAAATAAAAAAAAATGACCAAAATCGACCACGAAACCTTGGAGTAATTGGTACAACAGGAATCACAATTAGCTTGGCTTATAGGAGTTTGACCAAACAAAGTTCCGAAACAAAAGACAAAAAAAACAATTCGTGTTCTGTGAAAGGTGACGATCATTTTGTTTCTACAAACGATGACTTTTCGTGTTTTTATTTCCATTATTATTGTTATGAAGGTTTCACTTATGACTCACGAAGTCACACCTTGAATAGAAAGTACTTTTGCTGATTGTACGTATTAGTGAATATGAAGCATCCTTTGTGTTAAAGAAATCAGCAAAATTAGATTGCTTTTTTTTTCATGAATAAAAACAAAACTGTTCAATGAGATTGAAAATTAATCCACTGGCATAATATTCCATTTAAAAGCATACAAGCAACCGATAAATACAATAAGACACCTTCAAATTATGCAAATTGGGAATAGTTAATCATATTTATGGTTCATGGTATGAATAAGAATAGTTATAAGTCTACTTCAGTTAACAATAGATACCAGCAGAGGGAGATAATATTAATATGTATAACAAAAAGAAATATCGACTGACGGCAGTATGTCGTCGTGTATTGATGTTTACTGTTAAGTAACCCTCAGAATAGCTTTAAATTTAGCAGACACATTTAATTACATGTAAAACAAGACTCTATGAATGTAGGGATCAGCTACAGAGATAGAAGAGTGATACTTAGTTTGTATAAAGAGCAACAGGCAGTTGACTTCGGCACTGGATTCAGAGAAAAAAATTCTATAGGGATACGTTTTAACTTCTTTAATAAATATAAAGATAACTAAGATACTGGGAGTGTCTCAAAGGTGACACTTTTTAATTCTACCCTGCATCTCCAAAACCGAAAGGGATATCAAAATGTTGTAGGGGTAACGGTTCAAGAAGGATCCTTTACGATCCCTAATACAGTTTCATTTTTATTGTGGGGTGCTTATTTTATGAGTTTAAAAAGTGCCGTTTGTTGATTTTTTGATGTAGTTTTTTCACAAATTATAAACATCCCTCTTTTGCAATATTTTCAGTTTGATGGAGATGTTATAAAGGGTTAATCATCAATGGTGACATTCGCCACAACCTTAACGTTTTCCTCCTAGTTTTAATTTTAGAGTGACCAAGGACTTCAATAGAAGCACTTGAACGAGCACTTGAACTAGCACTTGCACTTGTATAGTTAATCATAATTAATCATTCGTTGGAGATACTCTGTAAATATTTGTAAATATATCTAATAAGTCGACTTCGCTGCAAGACTTCTATTATTCTACCTTCCACCCCAGAATTAATCAACACGCCTTATCAATTTAACGCGTGTGCTGATATTTCCCTTACAATAGTAAGTTCTCGAATATCTGCCTGTGAAATTTAACAGCAGCACTGTTGCGAAAACCGTAACCCTCCATCTTTAAAAACAAGGGAGAAAAGTACCGAAAATAGGATACTTTGTACACGCTGTCCGTCTAACACGAGCTCTGTTCAAAAAGTATCGAGAATTTTGTGCATTTTCAAAAAGTACTTATTTATTCGTGAATATCTATTTTGTTCCCTTCAAAGTAATCCCCACCAGATATTAAACACTTGTGCCAACATTTTTTTGAATTCCCGAAGTACTTCAAAAAATATTTTTTTGTGATTTTGTTCAGCTCCTTCTTCGATGCCGTTTTTATCTCCTCCATGGTAGCGTAGCGTCGTCCTTTCATGTGCCTCTTCAGTTTTGGGGACAAGAAAATGTCACAAGGGGCCAGATATGAGGAATACCGTGGCTGCATTATTAGTGTGTTGTTTTTGGTCATGTTGCAAAAGCCAAGTTTTGTTCTTTCACAAATCCGGGCGCTTTTGACGGATTGTTTCTCGCAAATTGCGTATAACTTGCAGGTAATATTCGGCTTACTGACCATTCTACTCTGTGACAAGAACTCATGATGCACTACGCCCCTGCAATCGAAGAAAACGGTAAGCAAAAGCTTCACATTCGACCTAATTGGGCGCGCATTTTTCGGTCTTGGCTCTCGTTCGCAGCTTCCATTGGGATGATTGGGTTTTGGTTTCCACGCCATAACCCATGAATTTGGGTCGTAGCGGACAGACCAACAACTCTTTAGCAATGTTAATGCTATGTTGTTTTTGGTCGAAATTGAGCGATTTTTGGTACGAATTTCGCGGCGACCCGTCTCATGCCCAAATCATTGGTAAAAATCAAATGCCAGAAGTCAATCGGGATGTTTAGGTTCTCAGCAACTTCTCCAACGGTGATTCGACGATTGGCCAATACTATTTTCTTCACTTAATTGATGCTTTCGTCTGTTGTTGCCTTGTTCGGGCGTCCGGCGCGTTCTTCGTCGTTCACATCTACTTGGTCCTTTGAGAACATTTTGTACCACCGATAAATGTTGCTTCGGTTCAGGGTAGCTTGACCATATGCCAAAGTCAACAGTGGGAATGTGTTCGCGCACTTAATTTTGTTTTCCACATAAAATTTGATACAGATTCCTTGATCCATTTTTTGGAATAGGCAAAAATAGAAGACGAGCCAAAACACGTGCAAGTCAAAAATTTACTGAACACTCAACAAGTCGGTATAAGTGAGAGGCATGAGTACCAGTATAACGCCAAAAAAAGATCGAAAATTGAATATACGTAACCCGCGGAATTTCAAGATTCCCGACACTTTTTGAACAGATCTCGTACATCTACGTATTCCGATGAAAAATCTATTAAAATATCAATTTCTTTTATTAGCAGAGTATTATATATATTTTTTTAATAAAAATTACTTACATGTCGCTGAAGCATCAGCCACTGTATTTTAGGACACGATGTAGACTTACCTAGAACAATAATGAAATGACATGAAATTAATTTGAATTTAGAAGGTCGCAATAAAGTACCGAATAGCATAAAACAGGTACAATAATTTTGTTTAAATTAGTCCAGCCTAATTTTGATTTATAAGGAAACGACAGTAACTTTCATACTATGGACTCAAATTAAATATAAACATCTTAATCGTAAGGTGGTCAGTTCTAGGACTTTCAAGACACGTACCTCCACTCCTACTGTTCGTTCCAAGAAGTTGGAGATATGCCCCTTCCCTTTATTAGGATCCGCCGTAGCATAATTGTCTGCGGAGCTCATTTTTCCACGGATCATCGAGCGAGAACTAGACAAAAGTGTACAGGACCGTTTGCAAAATTATTTAAAATGCCTCGTTAAAATTTAAGAATATGGCCTCTGTTCTCCCTACTCTTTGTAATACCTATTAACACCAAAATATGAACGCTTCTAACCTTTTTTTTTTCCGCAGCGCCCACCGTCCAAATTTCCATGCTTACAATACTACTTCAAAATTACTGAAATCTCTAACCGAATAGAAACGATAACTTCATCAATGGAAATTTTTTTCATTAGAAAATATTTTCATTAAATTAAAAAATAAAACAGTATAATTTAATTTGATCTTTCAGATATCATGAAGAAACGAAAGACCTTCTTTCAAATAATTCTTACGACCCTAAGACCTTAATAATACTCGTTTTTAATTTATTATACGTATGACAATTTACAATATTTTTTGAAGACTGTCTAAATGCGTAATATTTTAAAAATCATTTGTATTTTGTATAATCATCAAAAACCATAACAAAAAAAAAATTGATTCATCCAGAAAATTATTGATGGAAATATAAATGAATAAACATAGCAGACTTCACTTAAAAAAAAAGACATTACTGTACAATAATCATTTGTATTTTTTTTTTGTGGGAAAATACATTTGTACTCAATCTTTAGCGCTGTCCAAATTAATGAACAAAATTATAACTGAAGATTGACACAAAAAAAATATAAACCATTAGATAAGTTTCATTTCTTAGTTGAGAGCTACATTCCTTAGTTAAATCTAAAAAAAAAAAATGGATAAACTCTAAAAAATTATGATAATATATACCGTGATAGGAAAAAATAAATGAACAAAATTGTTTCACAATAAATGCATCCAAAGCAGTTTAAATATTATTAGGAACTATGTACAGTCTATTTTAATTTGTTAGAATTGTGACCTTGAAGAAACCTGCGCGAAGATAGAAAGAATACACACTAGGCGTGAGCAAGACAGAAATAGTTGGAACAAACTTGAACGAGCAGAGCTCTCGAAGGGCGGTCTTAGCAGATCGGCTAGAATTGTACAGTACTAGACGAAAATGTTTAGCAATTTCTTAAACCAAAGATGTATATAAATTAACAATAGAAAACAAAGCAAAAGTTTTATAGGTGTGTAGAACGTTAAGTTAATTCACTTGTTATTATTTTTGGCTAAATATGCTTTTAAATAAAGCATATTTTTAAATTTTAACGAGGCAGTTTAAATAATTTTGCAAATGGTACTGTAGACTTTTGTCTAGTTCTCGCTCGATGATCGGTGGAGAAATGAGCTCCGCAGACAAATATGATAATTTTTTGACTTCGATAATTATCTAGTCAAAAATCAACAGTTCAAAGACTGCAAGAAATCACTTTCTCAAACAACTCCTGTACATCCAGAACACCGAGCATCAATAATACAATCACCCTCACATGAAATTCAAGAGTGCATAACGTACAAACATAAAAACTTTTCCTTAATTACATCGCATCATCCATTAAAAACACCATAATACTTAGACGATACGATGACCGCAGAACAATCACATTTTGGCGGAAATCCTGCCTTCCCTTTGTACTCGTCGTCACGGCTTACTGCGTTTCTTAAATGAACTTCCCACTCGACCTCAGCAAATACGTAATGTCCCTTTAATTTTCCGTCAGAATCTCTCACGAAACACTTCAATCTGAATTACAAAGCATTCCAGTAGTGAGGATAAGATCTACATATACACTGTTTTATAGATACCGAAGAATTGGTGAACAATTTTAGTTCATCACAACATTTCCAAAAAATAGTGGCAATTCCTGAGTGTGTTGTCACCAATGTTCCCTGGTGCATAAAAAGTAAAATTGTTTGCTTCTTTTGAGCAGTTGCCTAAACATTTAAACTTAATTTTTTATTACTTTTGTAACTTTTCTATACTTCACTTTAACTTTAGAAATAAAACAATATTTAGAAAATACCGCAGATGGCGCGGTAAACGCCATCTGTAGCACGATGCTACATTTTAGGATTAGGTATGCTCCAACAAGGTCCATTTAAATATATGGATATCTACTTGCTAAAACGAATCCCGGCGTAGCTCACCTCAACGTGATAGGCACGTTACCATAATCGAATAAAATAATTCGAAGTGGTCTATATTACTAGTTCCGTCTTTACTGGGACATTTTCAAGAATCAAATAGATAAATTAAATTAACAAATACAACTGCTATGTAAAAGAGACGAATTGGAGGTGAATGCAGGTATAAGAACCGTATTGTGTAGAGTGTATACTTCATTTACTTTCTCTAGCGATGTACCGCTTTCAATGTCTCGCATGCGCGCTGGCAAAATCGTAGGTAGGGAGAAAAAAGCTCATTATACTCTCGACTGTTGTTCATTAAACATACTTTTTCATACAGTACCTGCCAAAAGTTTTGTTCAATCATGAATAGTAGTGCGAGTCGAAAACAAGCGTTAAAGCCGTTAATATGTCTTTAAATATAAATAAACATCTCGTTGATATTTTCAGCAGTAATTGGTACCAATAACAGCACATTTGAGCAATGCAATTGTAGTGGATAAAATCGTCAATTTTTCCGTATAGTACTGTACGGATTATACGTTCCTCACCGGTTAAGAGTTTGGCCGAGAGTTGTCTCCTTCGTTTTCTGGCCTAGTGCTGTTTTTTTCTACTTTACACCGGTCAAACTGAAGGTCACATCGCTACAGAAAGTAAACGAAGTATACATGTTGTCTGTAGTTTCCAGCAATAATTAAAATATTACTGGTAATTCCTGGTTGTTGCTGTTTAATAAATTTGAACAAAGATGGTACGTAAATTGTACCCTTTTGTTCAAAATGATGTTAAAATAGCTTCAGTAGTACTGAACTGTTTAAATCAATTTGGTCAAGTTATTAAACTTAGAAAGATTCTAGTTAGTTTAATTTCCTTCCCTTACAAATGTGTAGTATTTTGGGAGCTTGGTACTGAACTGGTATGTGGTCTGTTTCTAGTAGATGTTTTCAGAAACTTGAAGAGTTTTTATTTTTTATATGTTCATTTTATCTTATTTGAAATTTTCTTCCTGTTTGGCCTATGTAGTTTCCGGTGCATTGGCTACACTGAAATCATTCCTAAACGCCTACACATTTTGCTATAATGAAAACAGTATTGTGGATGAATAACTACAATTACGAAGAATAAAAGTCATCTTTCAATTGTCGTCTCAATAGTTTCATGGAATTAAACGACTACAAGTCGCGCATTTTCTTTTTTTATAATTTTTGAACGAAGTAAAACCACTCCATTGACAAACTTATTTTAGAAAAAAAAACCTTAAAACTTCGTTATAAGTTGTGGCTTCGAACCCCCTCAACCCGCCTCAATAATTAATTATTTTGTATACACTAACAGAAATGCGAAGATTAGCACGGGATAGAAGAGTGAAGGTGCGTGTCCAACCAGTCTTAGGACTGACGACCTTATGATGATGAATAGAAAATAATTATTTTACCCTTTTAGTGATCGAAGATTTTTTTGAAAAAAAAAAAACAAAAGAATATCTGCAATATAATAACAATAGATTTATGATAACTAAAAGAAAAGCGATTTAACTCAATTTATTAAGAAAAAGCTTATAAACTTTGTTGGAAATCAACGATGAGTTTAGTTCTATAGAAATATGTATTCGTATTGTCGAGGTCACTTTAGGCCACATCTGGATTTTATGGCCCTAAGGAGGCTGCAGAGACTTGTACATTTTAAAAGTTAGTTCCTAAGAAGCTTCCGTTGTGTTAATACGTTTTTCTGTTGTTACTGATCAATAAAGTACAATTGGAGTTTTACTATTTTTCATTACTATTACAATTAAACCACCGAACCATTGCCAATCTTCATATAACCAACAAACTTTAAATGGGATCAATTCGAATGTTTCAAATAAAAAAAAATGACCAAAATCGACCACGAAACCTTGGAGTAATTGGTACAACAGGAATCACAATTAGCTTGGCTTATAGGAGTTTGACCAAACAAAGTTCCGAAACAAAAGACAAAAAAAACAATTCGTGTTCTGTGAAAGGTGACGATCATTTTGTTTCTACAAACGATGACTTTTCGTGTTTTTATTTCCATTATTATTGTTATGAAGGTTTCACTTATGACTCACGAAGTCACACCTTGAATAGAAAGTACTTTTGCTGATTGTACGTATTAGTGAATATGAAGCATCCTTTGTGTTAAAGAAATCAGCAAAATTAGATTGCTTTTTTTTTCATGAATAAAAACAAAACTGTTCAATGAGATTGAAAATTAATCCACTGGCATAATATTCCATTTAAAAGCATACAAGCAACCGATAAATACAATAAGACACCTTCAAATTATGCAAATTGGGAATAGTTAATCATATTTATGGTTCATGGTATGAATAAGAATAGTTATAAGTCTACTTCAGTTAACAATAGATACCAGCAGAGGGAGATAATATTAATATGTATAACAAAAAGAAATATCGACTGACGGCAGTATGTCGTCGTGTATTGATGTTTACTGTTAAGTAACCCTCAGAATAGCTTTAAATTTAGCAGACACATTTAATTACATGTAAAACAAGACTCTATGAATGTAGGGATCAGCTACAGAGATAGAAGAGTGATACTTAGTTTGTATAAAGAGCAACAGGCAGTTATAGATAGATATACAGAGGCAATAGATTAGTATTCTTAGAATTGCAGATTATATAGCAGTATTAGCATCTAGCAAGGAGAACTTAGAGATTTAAATTAAAAGGAAGCGGTATTGACAAAACAGTATTGTACGAAAATAAATAAAAGTAAAACAAGAATATTGGTATGCAAAGGAAGAAGAAGTAGGGAAAGAGCGAATATAAAGATAGGAGACCAAAGGTTAAAAGAAGTGTCTGATTTTAGGTATCTAGGAAGTCAGATAATTCAGGACGGAAGGAGTAGTAGGGATATAAAGCAGAGGAGAGCGCAGGGTCGAATCGTCCTCAATAAAAATCACTTCTATGCTCGCGAACGATTAACATAGAAATTTGGAAATTATTGTACAGGGGTATATTTGAAGCTCGGCGTTGTACGGGTGCGAAAAATAAAAAGGTTAGAAGCGTTCGAAAAATGGTATTACGGTATTACCGGCGAATGATGAGGCATAAGGGTACCGTAGATAGAGAAGAATATAAATGAAAGAATAGGAGAACAGAGGACTCTATGGAGGTCAGTCAAAAATAGGCGTGAAAGGTTGGTAGGACACCTTCTCAGGTATGAAGGTCAAATAGAAACATATTAGAGGCAGAAACAGGAGTTAGGAGGGGTAGAGGTAGACCTAGATTAGATTACTGTTCGTAAATAGTTAAGGATGTAGGTTGTTCTATTTAAGGGAAATGCGAAGATTAGCTCAGGATAGGTAAAAGGAGGTGGGTGTCTAACCAGGCTTAGGACCGACGACCTTATGATGATGAAATATTACACGAGGCCATCGTTTTAACACTTCTAACTATAACTCTAATTTAATTAAGAAAAAAATAACTAAAACTCTACAAGCATCAAATTATACCAACAAAATAATTTTAAACGAATTACTACAAATAGAATAGATACCTCTCACTAATATAATTTTAGGCAGAAAATAAATAAAAACCATTATAGGTCTCAGATATGAACATGATTGTATCGGTTACGCAAGATTGGCCTGTTGGCCAATTCATTCGCTAGAGGCTGCCTCTTTGTGATACTAATTGCTTCGGTCGTTTGTTACGTTAGGTAATGAAGCGCGGAACCGTGTAGTAGAAATTTTTGCCTCTCGCTAATACCTCGGTCAAACATCGTACTTTATTTAATGTATGAATCATAACAGGAAAAAACAAATTAATAACGTTTAAACGCACAAAAATTACATTTTTATATATAAACATTATAAAACATGAAGATTACAATGATAGAATAATTATTGTTCTCATTATTGAACATACTAGTAAATCATTGTGCGTGCTATCGCGCAATTTAGTTATTCTTTTTAAAGTGTTTTAAATTAAACAAATTTAATTTCCTAAAGATAAACGTTCAATGTTCAGAACATTGGTGCGTAAAGCCAAAGGTCCCGGGTTCGATTCCCGGCTGGGTGTGACAACAGCAACAATTTCTCCCTCATTAATTTGAGGTAGCGTGTAGTGGGTAAAAAATTCAAAAATGAATTTTCAGATTAATATTTCTGTCTGACCATAATTGTTCAGAATTATTTTTATGAGATATTTCAATATGTACATTACTGGAGTTTACTAGAAATATTTTACTTTGAAGTTAGATTTGTTAGAGACATTTGCTGTGTCTATTTTTACACATTTATTGCACTCCAGGTACTTTTTCCGGTCAAAATATCTATCCTCTTTACAAAAATATATATCAGCATTATTCTTCTAGCAACAAACCGAGCGGCATGACCTAGAGGTCTAGACCATTGCTTAGCATTCGGGAGGACGCGGGTTCGATTCCGGGTCCGTCTGCCTTGGTCCAAGTTTTTCTGTGGTTTCCTTGGATCACTTAGGCAAATGCTGAGGCAGTAATATTCCACAGATAATCTTTCATTCTCTTCTGTCTTCATTTCGTCCGTCTCATCTTTCTCACCCGAACCACCACCCACCCATTCCCACGATTCCTGAAAGCAGGCTGAAGAGGGCCTTCCGCCCTACCTTCCGGCATAGTCCGGAGGGACTGCCCGCCCACCAGCATTACTGGCTGGTGGGAATGAAACACCCAAAAGTTTCATTTTTTTTCTAGCAACACACTTCGATACGTTGACTAGCTAATTCGGTTCCATTGTATATATTTGTAAATAAATAGTTACGACTTAATTTTTTCACAACAAATTTTATTTAAAACAGTTACACCATAATTATTCTTTTAATTTACGTGTAACGTACAGTTTATTACTGTACACTTTACAGAACGCTTATGAGATTAAATAAGATAGAAAACGGAACCTGTGCCTGGTAGTTTCTATAAATTTCTGATCAAGTACTTTTAAATTGATAAAAGTTCCATAAAAATATAACAATAAGGTTTAATAATAATATTTCCCATTTAACAATTCTATATTCTATAAATACGCTCAAAACTCAGATTTAAACTGAGTGAATCTAGTCTGATCTCTTTTTCTCAGTTTTCTCACATTTTATTGTCGTGTAAACAATAGTGTATGTCGTAATGCTTATTTATGTTTCTTGTACTTTTCGTCTTTCTTTGATATATTTTTCATTTATTTGTGTTTGGGAAATGTTCCCATGGACATAAATAGTACTCCCATTGTCCAAATATGAATGTCCCATTTGAAATATACAGCGTTTCTATTTATTATTACGAGTAAAAAAAAAATTGATTAAGGTTTGATAAATTTATGTTTATTATTTATTTTGGGATTCTGTATTCATACAATCATTACGGCATCAGGGTGCATAAATGCAATAATTAAAGAATTCATTCAGTGATGAATTTAAGAAGAATTTTCTAACATTGCAAACTTGTAGGTATGGACTATGTTATGCAAGAAAATAGAATGAATTATTTTATTATAGAATACTCCATTTGAAGAAAAGAAGAGAATTCGAATTGTTAAAATCATTAAAATTATCACGAGAACAATAATAATATTCTCTAACTGATTCATTCCCTCGTAAAAAAAACAGTTAAATTAAAATAGGTGTTCGGTGTCGATGAGTTTCGANTGGTAAAGCGAAACGTCGGCATGATTATGTCATCATCATAAGGTCGTCAGTCCTAAGACTGGTTGGACACGCATCTCCACTGTTTCCTGTCCTGAGGTAATCTTCGCATTTCTTTAAAACTAAAACATCCTATATGTTCGGTGTCGATGGGTTTCGATATATATATATTCTTGCTTTGTTATAGTTATTCTTTGTATTTTTTTTTTGTATATAACTGTATATCATGTAATGTATCGTGTAATTTCTGTGTAACATCAAATTGTGTTACAAACAGCTATGGGCCTCTATATTACACCCTTCAGGTAGGTACCAAACGTTGGGAAAGTCCGAGTCGCCAACTACGTCACGTTGGCATTTCTCTGGGTACTTGAAGGGTGCATAGCAATAACACAAACATTGACCAAGGGGTCTGTTTTAATTAGGGGCGTATCCTATTTTGGCGCAGACTATTTAAGTCTTGGACCAAAGTTAGAGATTACACCGAGCGGCATGGCCTAGAGGTCTAGACCATTGCTTAGCATTCGGGAGGACGCCGGTTCGATTCCCGGTCCGTCTGCCTTGGTCCAAGTTTTTCTGTGGTTTCCTTGGATCACTTAGGCAAATGCTGAGGCAGTAATATTCCACAGATAATCTTTCATTCTCTTCTGTCTTCATTTCGTCCGTCTCATCTTTCTCACCCGAACCACCACCCACCCATTCCCACGATTCCTGAAAGCAGGCTGAAGAGGGCCTTCCGCCCTACCTTCCGGCAAAGTCCGGAGGGACTGCCCGCCCACCAGCATTACTGGCTGGTGGGAATGAAACACCCAAAAGTTTTTTAAGTTTTTTTAGTTAAAGATTACAATACACAATTTAATTAAAACCAACATATTCAACTATATAATTCATAGAAAATACCACAAATGGCGCGGTAAATGCTATCTGTAGTACGATGCTACATTTTAGGATTACGTATGCTCCAACAAGGTCCATTTAAATATATGGATATCTACTTACTGAAACGAATCCTGGCGTAGCTAACCTCAACGTGACAGGCACGTTACCATAATCGAATAAAATAATTCGAAGTGGTCTGTATTCTGTGGAAACTGCCAGACGCGGATCGCGATTTTGATCTTTTTGGATCTTATCAGCGCGTCGCAGACAGCTCCGATAGAACACAGACCAACTTTTACCTGCTGCCTTAACAGCGCGTTTTATAAAATGCCAGAAATGGCGCGGTAAACGCCATCTGTAGTACGATGCTACATTTTAGGATTACGTATGCTCCAAAAAGGTCCATTTAAATATATGTATATCTGCTTCCTGAAACGAATCCCGGCGTAGCTAACCTCCACGTGATAGGCACGTCACCATAATCGAATAAAATAATTCGAAGTGGTCTGTATTCAGCGACGCACTGATGAGATCCAAAAAAATCGAAATCGAGATCAGCGTCTGGCAGTTTCTACAGAATACAGACCACTTCGAATTATTTTATACAATTCATATTCATTATTACAATTACAAATTACAATTCATATTCAACTATACAATTCAATATTCAACAATTCAATTCAATATTCAGATTCAGTTACAATTTAGCTTCAATCAATTCAAGTTAATTTTATCCAACTGAAGCAATTAGTGTAAATAGTGTCTTTTAATTAACAAACAATAGTACCCTTATTTTCTGGAAAATTACTGTGTGAAATGGGACCCCTAACGAACATTTACTACCATGGTGATTATTCTTAAATGAAGAAACGTTTAAAAATAAATTGTTAAATAAATGAAGTTACTAAATAAGCATGTAAAAACGCTTATGGAAACAGTTAAGATGCTGCTCATTAACCAAGTTGGCAATTTACGAGGGTGGATTGATAAGTTTCCGGCCTGACCAAGAAAAACAAGGTTTTTAAAATTTTTTTTTTTTTATTTCTCAACATAATCTCCTCCAAGGCTGATACATTTCTCATAGCGGTGTTCCAGTCTATTAATGCCATCTCTATAGACTGATTCGTCAAGCTCCTCAAAATAACCATTTACAGCTTCGATTACTTCTTCATTGTCCGCAAATCTCTNGATTAGTTATTTGACTTCTGATCGTGTTCTTTATTCAGTTCATAGAAGAGAAAACTTGCTAGCACGAATATGTTCTGTCCTTTCCGATTTAGCTTTTATTTTTTTAAGAGAACTTGAAGAGCCGCATTTTACCGACCCCTGGCTCTAGATGATAGTGAGAATAAACCTTTAAGCGAATTGTACGTAATAGAGTAAATAGTTACATGATGGTGAATTGTGTTAGGTATAACCTCAAACTAATAGGTTAATGATAAGAACAGTTTAGTACGTATTGTATTGTAACTAATGCTATAAATTCGTATGTAAGTTTTTTGTATGTTTGTTTCAGGCATTAAGTAACTACTCAATCGATCATCATAAAATTTTTGTACACATATTGTTAGACCTAGATTAGATTACTGTTCGCAAATAGTTAAGAATGTGGGATGTTCTAGTTTTGGGAAAAAAAAACTCAGGATAGGAAAGAGTGGGGGTACCTGTCCAACCAGTCCTAAGACTGATACCCTTAGGGTGATTGATAGGGACATGTAAAAGGACATAGGGTACCGTTTATCCAGAAAAAATACTCTGGAGGGATTGAAAAATTTGTTTTATGTGGTCGTCGGTGATCTTTGACTGGTATATAGGTCATCAACGTGACTGAAGCCGCGAGTAAAAGCTAGTGAATACATTATTAATTTTAGTCTCTTATTAGAAAGTACTTAAGTGTATCTGTACTGTCCAGTGAGATTTTCCGATTGATTTTTTTTTTGTCTTTACCATAGAATTAAATGACCAATTTTTTTTGTTGCCTTACATAAAATTCTCTGCATGTCTTTGTTCTAAAACTTTTATGGCATGGTTTCACTCAGCTATTAATGTCCTCTAATGTCATGACTTGTTTGCACCCCAACAAATTTGCGTATGATTATCTTTATTCATGAATTTAATCAATAAAATCTGAGAGAATAAACACAGCAGTATTTTAATTTTTATATACTGAAACAAACTTTACATTTATAATTATCCATAACCAAGGGGGGTAAGCGGTAATGACTTTAAGATGGCTATTGTTTAATGAGATTTTTTTAAAGGATGCAATTGTTCCATGTTAACAATGAGCCGGGCGACCTTGTCAACATTAATAAATATCAGTAAAAAACTTAACACTTGTCGTCTTACCGTCACCATTTGTTAGCACAAGTACGAGAATTATTCGGGAATTAAAATTCCCAACGGTCAATGTGGTACATTCTTGACATTATTAAAAATAAGGCGATGTCACTTGAAGAATTCGCACAACGACAAACAGAATTTTGTGGACCTGCCATTGAAATAAGCCAACACTTTCATCATTTGTGTAAAGTAAACAGAGAATTTGCGTAAAATCAAATAAGTTAAAACAAACTCTTTAAATGAAGCAAATATAACTATAGTACGTAATCAACCACCAAAATAGCAACTGGAATTTTAAATAATGTTGTTAATTTATACAGTTTAATTCTTCACTTTTCTTAAAATTAATCTATTTTAAGAATCAAGTAGGCTTATGCTGAACACTACCGTTCAAAATACATATAAGGTGTTCCATTTGAAAAAATTAACTTAAGATTGTTTGGATTTAACCAAATCCGCCATTAAATATTTCACGCCCTGTTAGCTATGTTTAACTATATCTCCTGAGAATATTGTTGCTCCAGTTTTTATATTGTAAAATAGGCATGCTTTTCCACTACCTTCTGCTGTGTGCTACTTTTTTTAAACCAATTCCATGTCTCGAAAACAGTAAATTTTACGAATAGGAAAGACTTATGATTGTTTACTTAAATCAAAATCGTCCTTATGTACAGGGTCATCATCATCATCATAAGGTCGTCAGTCCTAAGACTGGTTGGACACATACCCCCACTCTTTCCTATCCTGAGCTAAAGTTCGCATTTCCCTAAAACTAGAACAACCCACATCCTTAACTATTTGCGAACAGTAATCTAATCTAGGTCTACCTCTACCCCTCCAAACTCCTGTTTCTGCCTGCCTTCATGCCTGAGAAGGTGTCCTACCAACCTATGTCGCCTATTTTTTATTGACTTCCATAGAGTCCTCTGTTTTCCTATTCTTTCCAATACCTCTTCATTTCTAACCTTTTCTACCCACGATATCCTCATCATCCGCCTATAACACCACATTTCGAACGCTTCTAACCTTTT
>NW_020438977.1:185731-189104 GCF_000699045.2 Agrilus planipennis | reverse complement strand
TAACTCCTGTTTCTGCCTCTAATATGTCTCTGACTAGACCTTCATGCCTGAGAAGGTGTCCTACCAACCTATGTCGCCTATTTTTTATTGACTTCCATAGAGTCCTCTGTTTTCCTATTCTTTCCAATACCTCTTCATTTCTAACCTTTTCTACCCACGTTATCCTCATCATATACAGGGTGTTCCATTTAAAATAGCAATGTCAACGTCAATTTCAGGTGTAACAGTGTGACAGGAAGTGCTACATAGATCCCGTTATTTAATTAATACTCTAATGAGTAGTCGCCGTGAGACACCCAGATATGTATGCATTGCAATCCTTGCACCACTTTAGTTTTTGCTATAAAAGAACCCTAATAAGGCTCCGATTTCTTACAGTCGTTAAGATAATTGAAAAATCACTCTTATTATTTACAACCAATCTAAAATTTAACTACATAAAACTGTTGTTCAATTTTTGAAACCATTAAAAACATTCGATATTAAATTCAATAATGCAAAACGTAAAAAGCTTTTAAGTATATATTTTAACAATATTTTTTAATCGAAATTATTGAATATCTCCTTTTAGCATCAGAAACAGTTTAAAAGAAACGTAAAAGCCTATCAGTTCATAAACTCCTAGATTCCAACTTATTGGTCAACTAGTGCTGATGTGTCAATAAATAATTACTTTCCAAGTGCCATTAAATTAAACCACGATTTTCAGTCTTAAAATGTTTGTATGCAGAAGTATATAAATAAAGTCGTTTATTACTGTCAGTTTCTTCTAATAAAATTTTTTATAAGAAATCCTTAAATTGATTCTGGAGAGTATCTAATGAAATGTGATTTAGAGTTTGCAGGTATCATACTTTGACTGTCAATAAACATTGCACAACTTGACATTTTTATTTATTGCAAGCGCATACGTGCCTCTCATTTACATCTATAAATATATGTATGTGTAAATCATCCAGTACACGCATAAATTAAGGTGTAGAAGGTGACATTTTATTGGGAACACATATTACAATAATGCTCATCTTAATGGCGTTACACAATTATTTTACATGATTTAATATTAATCCGCAATAAAAAAGTTACTATCATGGTACCTATTACCCATATACTTACAACACTTATTTCTTTAGTAAAAACCAATTTATGAATTGCATATATACTAGGGTCAATTGAAAAGTCCCCGGCCTGGCACATAGATGGCGGCACCAGAACTAAATCCATATGATTTTCAGTTAGTCCTAATCTTCAAAAGACGCGTCTATAAATTTGACGGCTGTCGGATCATTAGTTTGTGAATTATAGCATTTTTAGTGAAGCAACTTTTGTTATTGTGAAAAAAATGGATAAAAAGGAATTTCGCGTGTTGATAAAATATTGCTTTTTGAAGGGAAAAAATACAGTTGAAGCAAAAACTTGGCTTGATAACGAATTTCCGGACACTGCCCCAGGAAAATCAACCATCAAGGATTGGTATGCTAAGTTTAGACGTGGTGAAATGAGCACCGAAGACGGTGAACGCAGTGGACGCCCAAAAGAGGCTGTTACGGACGAAAACATTAAAAAAATCCACAAAATGATTTTGAATGACCGTAAATTGAAATTGAATGAAATAGCAGACACTCTACAGATATCAACGGAACGTATACATCACATCATTCACGAATATTTGGGTATGAGAAAGCTCTGTGCAAAGTGGGTGCCGCGCGAGCTCACTTTTGACCAAAAACAACGACGAGTTGATGATTCAGAGCAGTGTTTGAAGATGATCACGCGTAATAAACCCGAGTTTTTGCGTCGATATGTGACAATGGATGAAACATGGCTCCATCATTTCACTCCGAAGTCCAATCGACAGTCATCGGAGTGGACTGCACACGATGAACCCGCTCCAAAGCGTGCAAAAACGCAACAGTCGGCTGGCAAGGTTATGGCGTCTGTATTTTGGGATGCGCGTGGAATAATTTTCATTGACTACCTTGAAAAAGGAAGGACCATCAACAGCGACTATTACATAGCGTTATTGGACCGTTTGAAGGACGAAATCGCCGAGAAACGACCGCATTTGCAGAAAAAGAAAGTCCTGCTTCACCAAGACAATGCACCGTCTCACAAGTCAGTGAAAACGATGGCAAAAATTCATGAATTGGGCTTCGAATTGCTTCCGCATCCACCGTATTCTCCAGATCTGGCCCCCAGCGACTACTTCCTGTTCTCAGATCTCAAAAGAATGCTCGTTGGGAAAAAATTTTCGTCGAATGAAGAGGTGATCGCCGAAACTGAGGCCTATTTTGAAGCAAAGGACAAATCGTACTACAAAAATGGTATCGAAAAGTTGGAGGATCGCTATAATCAGTGTATCACCCTTGAAGGGAATTATGTTGAATAAAAAAAACGAATTTTGCAAAAAAAATGTGTTTTACTATTTTAGGCCGGGGACTTTTCAATTGACCGTTATATATTTATACAATAATACTGTTATGTCTGTGAATATTAAGCAACAAAAAAGCACAAGCCTATTAAAGATTGGTGGCCTAAGTTCTAAAATACTGTAAAATAGTTGAGAAATTACGTTTACATCATCGATCTCTTGTCTGTTCAAAGCCAAAAAAGAATGCTGACAGAACACTGAACGACTGAATTCGCCTATAATATATATAGAAAATACGACAAAAAGTACTTTTCCACAGAGGGATGGAAGTTTGCTAAATGGACCAGCAACTGCCTCATAGATTAGAGATTTATAATATAGTATATACAATGTATTTCGGGCATAACGACGATGAAGGGACCACTGTAATTTCGTCGTTACATCCGGAAGTCGTTGCAGGCAAAGAGATACAGAATTTTCCAATTTTGAAACTATTTCCGCTTTTTTTTAACAGTACCAATGTGTCATACTTACTAAACACAGTTGCTACTCAGAATATCACTTTGAAACTGAACCATTTTAACTAACATTTATAAACAAGCAGTGTGGTGACCAACTCGCTGACCGTCTGTGAGGATGTAAACAAAAGATAAAAAAGCTCTTTGTGACTTTGGCGGCCGACTCCGGTCGTTATATCGGCATGGGATTACTATGGATTTGTTACAAATCAGGGCTGTCCAACTGGCGGCCCGCCAAATTATATTTACAGCCCGCGAGTACATTTTACTATGAATAAATTTATGTTACTAAATTAATATTATTAAAATTACTTTACTGTGTAAAGTAAGAGATAATGATGAAATGGAAGAATGTAATATAGAAGCGGATCTTAAAATATTTCTACCAAAAGTATATATGTTAATTACAGATTTCAATGAAAGATTTTCTCAATTTGATGATCTTAAACCGTCTATTGATTTATTTTATGATCCAATTAATATT
>NW_020438977.1:180005-185476 GCF_000699045.2 Agrilus planipennis | reverse complement strand
ATATTGATGTAGACATAAAAGATATTGTTGCTAAACAATTACGGCCACAATGTTCTCATTAATAAATTACGAATATTTTAGAGTTTTATCTTTAGTATAAATAAAATATTTTTTTAATTAACATAAACTGACTTTACATTTATAAATCTTCTTGGCCCCGAAAAGATCTAGTCAGAGACATATAAGAGGCAGAAAGAGAGAAAGAAAGTAGATGTAGACCTAGGTTAGATTACTACTTGCAAATAGTTAAGGATGTGGGTTGTTCTAGTTTTAGGCAAATGCGAAGTTTAGCTCAAGATAGGAAAGAGTGGAGGTACGTGTCCAACCAGTCTTAGGACTGACGACCTTATGATGATAATGATGATGAATCTTGTCCGTCCTGTTAGAACCATACCGATTCTGTTGGTATATTTGGGTTCTCAACATTTGGATAAAGCGCCCTTAATATGGGTATTATGTAATTGTATACATGAAACATAGCTAAAATTCGATGTAGAATTCAAAATGTAATAAAAGATAAGTGCTTCCATTTGAAAAAATGCTTGTTAATTTTTGGGCCACTCTGTATACATGGATTTACCATTATGAAAAAAATCGGCAACCAAAAATAAAAATCGACGTGTCCGAAGGTTTTTTCTAAAAACAAACTCCTAAATTTTAAATGAAGTCATTCTAACCCTCGCGTCCTCATTGTATATAAAAATTCTATAGCACTGTTTTTTGCATTCCCTTTGTAAATTCCTTTTCTTTTCAATAGTAAAGCACACGCTACAATGTTAGCGAATCGGTAGAGCACACGCATACCGGCACCGAAAAGTCATTATACTTTACAAAATTTTGTTTGAAGAGCAAGTAGCTTTAATTGTAAATGTACTCTTGTTGGTTCTTAAGAGTACGACAATGAAGACGGATGGGATCAACGGCCAAAGAAATAAGCGACAACTATTTACACTTGATCATCATTTGTCACTAGAGAAATTACTGCGCTTTGAAGATTTACAAACAAATAATTTCAGTACAGTAAACCAAAGTTTAAATATGTATGTGATGGTTCATACAGCTCAATAGTTTCATCTAAAACTACGAACTGTCTATCCGTTCAGTCGATCCTTTTTAAATATATTTTAATGATTACTTTGATTCCAAGATAGTTACAAAATAATCAATCATAAAAGAATAGATAGGAGTTAGTGAAATGTTATCAATTGCTTCGAATCAAAAAAACAGAATTTAAAAGTTTTAAACCTTTACCTTAAGCCAGTTTTAGAAAGGATGTATGGATTTCAGTGTAGTTTCATCTATCTGTCTTCTGTATGTCACAACCCTTCAATCCTGACATTTAAGTAACTAAATGCAATTTAACACAACGAGGAGACTAATAACCCAACAAACATGAATGACGAGATTTTTGGAATAATAGTTATTTGGGACTTGAGGAAAATTACTTACTCTATTAAGTATACAATACGAATGTTTCAGGACCTTTTGATTTAAACCCCTTAATAAGGATAACACTTATTTGCTTTCAATGTCATTAAAAGAGTCGATCTCCTGCTATATATAAACACGACTTATGAAAATTGAAAAAATGTACTCAGAAATTGATACTTTCAATGAAAATTGTCATATGAACACTTTAGTAAAAATAGTTTACAAAAAATTTAGAAATAACTCTTTTTTTCTTTCCCCCTGTCATTTTTAAACAAGACCATCTAAAAATTTTGGTATTGATGTGTACCAGCTAAAACTATCTTCAGTATCAATTTTTGAGTAATTAGATTAAAATTTGTAAACAGCTTTGGAAACTTGCGACATGCCGTTCCGACAAGGTCTATTTTTTTTACGTTTGAACCGTTTCCAATAACTTCAGCTGCCACTGTAGTCCATTGGAATATTTTGAGTGTTGACCGTGATTTCTATTTTGTTTTTTTNTAATTAGATTAAAATTTGTAAACAGCTTTGGAAACTTGCGACATGCCGTTCCGACAAGGTCTATTTTTTTTACGTTTGAACCGTTTCCAATAACTTCAGCTGCCACTGTAGTCCATTGGAATATTTTGAGTGTTGACCGTGATTTCTATTTTGTTTTTTTAATTTTGACCATTCAGTTTACAAACGTTTTATATATTATATGTACTAAATATTAATAATAAATTCAGATAAAAATGTGACAATTGTTTCATCAAACAATGCTTTCGTCATACGTAAATACTTACTCAATGATGATCGAAACAATTACTGAATGTTTATTTAACTTATAACTTTTTGTAAAAATATAATAAAATACTCCACATATTGGTTGTCCAAAGAAGAAAACAGAAAAACATTTAAGTTAACACTGTACTAAGTTTATAAAATTTCCCTGCACTGATTCCAACAATATTTATTATTAATGTCTTGAAAGAGATGAGTCGAAGCTAATTACGACCTCTGAAAAGCTTTAAATTGCATTTGCTAGACTTATTATATACTTGTTATCTATGTGAAAATGTTGGAAATCAACGATGAGTTTAGTTCTATAGAAATATGTATTCGTATTGTCGAGGTCACTTTAGGCCACATCTGGATTTTATGGCCCTAAAGAGGCTGCAAAGACTTATACATTTTAAAAGTTAGTTCCTAAGAAGCTCCCGTTGTGTTAATACGTTTTTCTGTTGTTACTGATCAATAAAGTACAATTGGAGTTTTACTATTTTTCATTACTATTACAATTAAACCACCGAACCATTGCCAATCTTCATATAACCAACAGAAAAGGTAGTTTAGCTCTCGGTGGTTATTTATTGATACATCATCATAAGGTCGTAAGTCCTAAGACTGGTTGGACACGTATTTCCACCCATTCCTATCCTAAGCTTCGCATTACCCTACAACTAGAACAACCTACATCCTTAACTATTTGCGAAGAGTAATCTAATCTAGATCTACCTCTACCCCTCCTAACTCCCGTTTCTGCCTCTAATATGTCTCTGACTAGACCTTCATGTCTGAGATGGTGTCCTACCAACCTATCTCGCCTATTTTTTATTGACTTCCATAGAATCCTCTGTTCTCCTATTCTTTCTAATACCTCTTCATTTCTAACCTTTTCTACACACGATATCCTCATCATCCGCCTATAACACCACATTTCGAACACTTCTAACCTTTTCATTTCCGCCGCGCCCACTGTTATGTTTCACACCCGTACAACGTCGCGCTCCAAACACACCTTTAACAATCTTTTTCGAATTTCTAAATTAACCGTTCGCGAGCACAGAAGTGACTTCTTTTTATTAAAGGCGACACGACCGTGCGCTATCCTCTGTTTATATTCCCTCTTTCCCTACTTTTTCTTCCCTTGCACATCAGTATTTTAGTTTTACTTTTATTTATTTTCATACAGTACTGTTTTGTCAATACGGCTTCTATTTTATTTAAAGCTGTCTCTAACTCCTCCTTGCTAGATGCTAACACTGCTATATCATCTGCAAATCTAAGCATACTAATCTTTTGCCCCTGTATATCTATTCCTACAGTTTATTGATACATCTCACAAACAATGAGTCAATTGTAATTTTATTCTGAAAAGTCTCAAACTATCGGGACGCTCCTGAACTTTATTCTCCATGCTCGGTTCTCAACTTATTGCAACTACTGTATAATACCATGCACTTTAGAGAAGACAGTTTCTTACAGAAAAAAAATGAATAGTATACATATACATCGTGAACTCTTTTCTATATTCTAGTTTGAACCTATCTACAATACGAATCGTTTTTACGTTTCACATTAAAAAATAGTGTTGTCAGGCACAACTTAAACAGAAAAATGTGGCCCAAAAATTATTTGCAAATATAAACTTATTACGAAACCGATAACATATAAACAAACTCTACTGTAAATTGTAAATAACATTTCCGCTATTGCACAAACACCTGTTAAGATCATTAGCATGAGGTATGCAAAACAAAACCTTTCTACTTTAATTTCATTGTAAGTTATTATATACGCTAATCGTAAGCTAAATTATGAGAATTTTTTGAACCTCATAATTAAACAAAGGCAATTAATTTGGAAATAAAAAGCCAAATAGTTTTTACATCTATTAATATCTTGTCTTTAAAACATTCCATCAAGCAGTTTTATGTGTGTATGTGTATTTGTATATGTATTTGTATACAGTAGAATTCGTTTATTATGACTCCGCTTATATTGACCAACCGCTTATTATGAAGTAATTGCAGTGTTAAGTTTGGTTTTCATATTAAATTCTCTAGAGGAAAGTTTGGATATAATGACTCCGTTTAAAATGACATGTCGTTTATTATGACTGATTCTCAAGAAATCATATCCGGCTATAGTGATCCAAATGATTAATAATAACATTTTCGTTCATTTTTCTGATCCTTATTATGTATACTGATATTACAATTAATCGTTCTTTTTCTTTTTCTGTTAAAAAATATATACAGTTTGTAGTTTTTCTCTCTATTAAACTAAATAACTAACCAAAATAGAAAGTTCTTTATTTTCTAAGACTATGCTTTTTATGACGCCCGCTTAGTATGACGTGTTTGTCATTTCCTTTCGATGTCATTATAAGCGGATTCTACTGTATATAAATAAAGTGAATTGTAAAGTGGTAACGATTATTGGGCTGAAGAGGACCTTAATTGGTCCTAGAACGGCGTAAGGTAGAGGGGTTTTAGTCGGTAGGTCCGACTTCTTCCTCGGGAATCCTACACTACCCAGTCGTACGGACGGATGGGTGTCTTTTGAAAATTTCTCCTCTTCCACGAAAACATAAAAAAAAACGGTTATTGGGGTGGTAATTAAGAGGTGATTTTCACATTTTTTTTGCCGCCAACAAAATAGGGACCAACTTTATTTCTGTCATAACTCTTTTTATCTTTTATCAAAAACGAAAACTAGTTTTTTTAAAATACCTATTTCAAAAAAAGTTGCACAAGTTTTCCCTAAAAAAGCATTTTTTTCTGTTATTTCACGTTAAAACTTTCGATTTTGGCATTTGACGAATAAGAATCAACCTTTAACAAGCTATTACTCTGTTTGTATTGGGTCTACTGATACCTTTAAACCAGCATTTTTTGTAAGCTTTATTTTCAATAAGAATTATTTTTATTGACAAAATACTTATTTTGACAGTTATTCATGAAAAACCTTCTGAAATTACTTCAGGGTGGGGGTCGGCAATCTTTTTTAAACGGCGGGCCATTTTTAAAATAAATTTTTTTATGCGGGCCGCACATTCAAATGTAACTTAAATAGAGTTTTTATATCGTATATTATTCAAAATAAATATACAAAAAAAATATTTTTTATTGACATGCTATAATAACAATAATGTCAGAACAAAAATTTTACAATTCTTAAAAGGAAAAAAAAAAGAAAACACAATTCTATTTACATATGTGTAAATATGTAAATATAAAATATATAAATAAGTAAATATAAATACGATGAGTTTA
>NW_020438977.1:173045-177129 GCF_000699045.2 Agrilus planipennis | reverse complement strand
GCATGAAGGTCTAGTCAGAGACATATTAGATGCAGAAACGGAAGTTAGGAGGGGTAGAAGTAGACCTAGAGTAGATTACTATTCGCAAATACTTAAGGATGTGACCTGCATTAGCTTAAGGGAAATGCGAAGATTAGCGCAGAATAGGAAAGAGTGGAGGTGCGTGTGCAACCAGTCTTAGGACTGACGACCTTATAATGATGATCGTATTGATTGGGGGATTTTTTACAGACTTTTAACTTATTTTTATATCCAGATCTTGTTTCTACCTTTTTAGTTCCTTTTTTACATAATTAAAAAAAATTACATAATTATTTCAAATGAATATATATCTATTTCTAATCTCTAAAGTACACATATAATTGGAAATAATATGTGAGAGCAAATGCAAATCCGTAATGCGTGTTTGAAATTGAAAACAGGAGTATGATCAAATAACAGAGATGCAATTTCCATTAATTTCGGGATTAAGTGGTCATCGAGGCGATTTAAATTTTCCAATTCGTGGAAAATAAACCTCTTTTCATTTCGATTTCTATTTGCGAAATTGGGTAAAATAAGTGGGAAGTGCTCGTCTGTTGAGAATCGTGCTGCCATATGTTACTCTTTAAATTCTATGGCGATAAAGTATATGCATCAATCTATATAATGACGTTTCATGATCATTTCTGCCAAAAGGGGTAAACGTGTAGGTACTGAATAAATGAAATCAGTGTTATGGCGTTATATAAAGCATATACGTTTCCATTTAAAGGTACACACACACACAAACACGTGTATTCTCTTTCTCTCGTACCTTAATTATATTTATAAGCAATTTTATTCTACTTTCGTACCGTGAAGAAAAATCGCCCCTAATGAGTTTTCGTTTTGTACCCTGTGCATTTCCAATACAAAGAAAAGAGCTCTCGAAGAATATAGTTCCATGCCACAAATCTACAAAGAAGAACTGAAAAATGTAGCCAACAAAGATGTGGACCTTGTTAGCACAATTTCAAGGGTCCATTCTGTTAAAAAACAACAATAAACCGCTCGACATAGTTCTTAACGTATTCAAAATCTGCCGATGAACAGAAAGGAAATTGTTATTACAGAAAAATACAAAGAATTTTAATACTATAAATATGAATCACTTTGACATTTAATACGGGTTAATATCAAATATTAATGTGAAAATTCATTTTAATTTTCTTCCACTACAAACTACTTCAAATTAATAAGGGAAAAATTTTGTAGTTGTTGTCACACCCTTGCCTCACAGGTATTCAAATATGAAATTAGAAAATTGAATAGAACAAATAAAACAAATAACCATCTGGAATCATATTAAAAAAATGAATTTTAATTATAAATCATTAATTGTAGGTTAAGAAAAATAACTTTTGATCATGATTAAATTTTTTTACTTCATAGATACTTTTTACAGAGAGAGAGAGAGTCAAACTGGTATTTGACCAGTTTTATTACCGACTGCGTGATAGCAAACAGATGAGTTGCTTTTCACGCGTAATTGGGTTTGTATCTTTATTCCCTCCAAGAATCTACAGATCTATAGGCGACTGGATGGATGATTTAAATCAATAATGTTATTTCCATAAAACTGAAATGGCGGCCGTAAAATTCAAAATGGCGGTATCTAGATGATGTTTCCTAGGTTATTTTGCAGTAATAAGCTCCATTTAATAATTACACAGGCTGAAAGTTGAGTAGGTAGAATCTCCACATATATAGGAACTTAAAAAAGCTAGAGGTCTATTAAAACAGTATTTATAGACGGGAAGAAATTGATAAAACAAAACTAAATGGTCAAGAAAAATTTAAATGAAAAGGAACAGGAAAAGGACGGTGTACAAAGCGAAATAAGAAGATAGAAACAAAATCTGACCAGTGGTGTAGCGTGAAGCCCTTCCTATTTTCACAATTATGTAGGATCTTTTATTCAAATCGATCGGGATTGCAGTGAAAAGGTGTATACAAAAAGATAAGAGATAAGTAAGAGAAATAAGAGATAAGTAGTAATTATTATTAGCATTGGATATGTACCAATTTATTTAGAAATAGCTATCTTACAGACTTACGTAGATACATATAAAGCCAAGAGTTCCACGATCAGTGGCTACAATAACAAACAAGGGTGCGATCAGTGTACTGTGAAATCCACACGGCCAACTCCTCATCAAATAACAAATACAAATTCTTCAAGAAATCTGTAAATGTGCCTTGTCAGTAAAGCCGCCTTCAATAAGAACAAGTCACTTATTGCAGACCACTTCGAATTATTTTATTCGATTATGGAAACGTGTCTATCACGTAGTGGTTAGGTACGCCGGGATTCGTTTCAGCAAGAAGTTATCCATATATTTAATGGACCTTGTTGGAGCATATGTAATCCTAAAATGTAGAATTGTACTACAGATGGCGTTTGCCGCGCCATTTGTGGTATTTTATATGACTCATTGCTAGTATAGATAACACGCCTTTTCTTTACTGGTAGGGATATAAAGCAGAGGATAGCGCAGGGTCGAGTAGCCAGCCTTCAATAAACAGAAGTCACTTCTATGCTAGCGAACGATTAATTTAGAAATTCGAAAAAGATTGTTAAAGGTGTATGTTTGGAGCGCGGCGCTGTACGGGTGCAAAACGTGGAGTGTGGGCGCGGCGAACGATGAGGATACCGTGGATAGAAAAGGTTATAAATACAGAAGTATTTAACGAATAGGATAACAGAAGACTCTATGGAAGTAGTTAGAGACATATTTGAGGCAGAGACGGAAGTTAGGAGGGGTAGAGGTAGACCTAGATTAAATTACATTTCGCAAATAGTTAAGGATATGGGTTGCTCTAGTTTTAGGGAAATGCGAAGATTAGCGCAGAATAGGAAAGAGTGGAGGTGCGTGTGCAACCAGTCTTAGGACTGACGACCTTATAATGATGATCGTATTGATTGGGGGATTTTTTACAGACTTTTAACTTATTTTTATATCCAGATCTTGTTTCTACCTTTTTAGTTCCTTTTTTACATAATTAAAAAAAATTACATAATTATTTCAAATGAATATATATCTATTTCTAATCTCTAAAGTACACATATAATTGGAAATAATATGTGAGAGCAAATGCAAATCCGTAATGCGTGTTTGAAATTGAAAACAGGAGTATGATCAAATAACAGAGATGCAATTTCCATTAATTTCGGGATTAAGTGGTCATCGAGGCGATTTAAATTTTCCAATTCGTGGAAAATAAACCTCTTTTCATTTCGATTTCTATTTGCGAAATTGGGTAAAATAAGTGGGAAGTGCTCGTCTGTTGAGAATCGTGCTGCCATATGTTACTCTTTAAATTCTATGGCGATAAAGTATATGCATCAATCTATATAATGACGTTTCATGATCATTTCTGCCAAAAGGGGTAAACGTGTAGGTACTGAATAAATGAAATCAGTGTTATGGCGTTATATAAAGCATATACGTTTCCATTTAAAGGTACACACACACACAAACACGTGTATTCTCTTTCTCTCGTACCTTAATTATATTTATAAGCAATTTTATTCTACTTTCGTACCGTGAAGAAAAATCGCCCCTAATGAGTTTTCGTTTTGTACCCTGTGCATTTCCAATACAAAGAAAAGAGCTCTCGAAGAATATAGTTCCATGCCACAAATCTACAAAGAAGAACTGAAAAATGTAGCCAACAAAGATGTGGACCTTGTTAGCACAATTTCAAGGGTCCATTCTGTTAAAAAACAACAATAAACCGCTCGACATAGTTCTTAACGTATTCAAAATCTGCCGATGAACAGAAAGGAAATTGTTATTACAGAAAAATACAAAGAATTTTAATACTATAAATATGAATCACTTTGACATTTAATACGGGTTAATATCAAATATTAATGTGAAAATTCATTTTAATTTTCTTCCACTACAAACTACTTCAAATTAATAAGGGAAAAATTTTGTAGTTGTTGTCACACCCTTGCCGGGAATCGAACCCGAACACCACTTGTAGCTTAATGGTCAGAGAATTGGTGCGTAAAGCCGAAGTTCCCGGGTTCGATTCCCGGCAAGGGTGTGACAAC
>NW_020438977.1:156245-168920 GCF_000699045.2 Agrilus planipennis | reverse complement strand
CATTGAATTTGTTTGCTCAAATGTATGTTATTGTTTGTTTATTATCTAATTTGTTGGGAAAACATTATTAATACATGAAGGAATAGATATTTTTTTCTTATGAATAAATAGATTAGTTTTTTCTCAAAAAACTTTATTTATGCGAGTACTATTTATTGTTGTCAAGAAAAAAATTTGTGACTTTAAAAACCTTGAAATTTTGTAAATTGTAATTTTTGACTCTTCCGACTCAAAAGGTTGCCAACCTCTGGTTTAGTCTGATTTGTGAATGGAGACTGTATTCAGCGGTTGTCCCTGTAAATCGTCTAGAAAATATTTATATTCATTTGTGGTTTTACCCACATTTGAGATTATTTGAAACATGCAGATATGTTTCTTTCGCAAAACTAGCTGTCCTAGTCCCAATCATAAAATGGACCGTTCGGGTTCGATCTTTTATTACTGGTTTGGATATGAAAAATATGCATTTATTATGGTTAAATACAAAACGGTTACTTTTTGATTACGACAAAAAACGCCGTATCTCGCGAACCCTTGTAACCCTTCCACCGAACACCGGGGTTCCACGGAACACCTTTTTTGTGTTTACTTTACACAAATGATGAAAGTGTTGGCTTATTTCAATGGCAGGTCCACAAAATTCTGTTTGTCATTGTGCGAATTCTTCAAGTGACATCGCCTTATTTTTAATAATGTCAAGAATGTACCATATCGACCGTTGGGAATTTTAATTCCCGAATAATTCTCGTACTTGTGCTAACAAATGGTGACGGTAAGACGACAAGTGTTAAGTTTTTTACTGATATTTTGGCCTTTAACAAATTTGTCTACCTTACGTATTTGAAAACTGCTGCTCTAGACAACGGCAAACAGCTGTGTCTCAAAATATTATTTAGGTTAATAAGCATTGTTTTCACACTATCGCTGTATGTACGGCTAGCCGTCGTCTACCATTACCGATATTGCAGGAAAGAACACTGATGGTAATAAACGTTAAGCATGTACTACTTAATCAGAAACCATCAGTATTACAGTTTTAACTAAATAAAAGTAGGTAAGTAAGTCTGAAAAACAAAAGGATCATTTGTGGCTTAGTTTGTATTAAAATATTAACTACACGTACACTGTAGCCTTGAGAAAGTCCAACAACCTGGGCGAAACGTTGGCTGTGGTTTTTTAAATAAAATAATTTTAATCCAGTATTGCTTTTATTAAAGAGAATTGAATACAATATAGAGGAAGAAGATTAAATAAAATAAACGTTAACCGCTGGTGTTATTGGGATAAGCAGTGCTTTATTCGAGTTGGCAGCAACATCTATAATATACTGTAAAAATGTACCTACTATAAATCCATGTGTTAGTCACATTTACGAGACGGGGAAAGTCCCAGAGGATTATAAACGGAACGTGGTAGTAACAATACCTAATAAGAGAAGCGCGGATAGGTGCGATACATTTAGAACAATTAGCTTAACTTCCCATGCGTCAAAAATCTTAACTAGAATTGTACAGAGGAGGATGGAAAAAAAGGCGGAAGAACTATTAGAGGAAGATCAATTTGGGTTAAGAAGAAATAGGGGAACGCGGGAGGCCATTATAGCTTTACGGGTAGCAATAGAGAAAATGATGAAAAAAGGAAGGAGAGCGTACATAGGATTTGTAGATTTAGAAAAAGCTTTTGACAATGTTAAAAGGGAAAATATGTTAAATATATTGTAAAATGTAGGGATGAGTTACAGTGATAGAAGAGTGATACTTAGTTTGTACAAAGAGTAACAGGCAGTTATAGAGCTAGGACTGCAACGTAGAGTAAATATCAGGAAGGGAGTCAGTCAGGGATGCACACTGTCATCGCTACTTTTTAGTCAATATATCGAAGACGCGATCAACATCATTAAAGACAGTACAACTGTAAGGATAGATATGCAAGGGCAAAAGATTAGTATGCTTAGATTTGCAGATGATATAGTAGTATTAGCATCTAGCAAGGAGGACTTAGAGATAGCTCTAAATAAAATGAAAGTGGTATTGACAAAACAGTATTGCACAAAAATAAATAAAAGTAAAACAAAAATATTGGTATGCAAGGGAAGAAGAAGTAGCGTATAAAGAAAGGAGACGAAAGATTAGAAGTGGCTCATTTTAGGTAGTCAGATAAGTCAGGACAGAAGGAGTAGTAGGGATATAAAGCAGAGGAGAGCGCAGGGTCGAGTCGCCTTCAATAAAAAGAAATCACTTCTATGCTCGCGAACGATTAATTTAGAAATTTGGAAAAGATTGTTGAAGGTGTATGTTTGGAGGTGGGCGCTGCAGAAAATAAAAGGCGTTTAAAATGTGGTGTTAGAGGCGAAAAATGAGGATACCGTGGATACTATGGAAGTCAATAAAAAATTAGCAAGATAGGTTGATAGGACTAAATCCTAGTCATAACTAAAGTATATACATATAAGCATTGAAACATTTATAAAACATGTAGGTATACTTTTGTGTAAATGTTGAAATGAAATTAATGAAAGATAAAGTCATCATGAAATTTAGTTAGGATGCAATGTTTTGGCCGGTGAAAAATTTTATATATTGTTTATATTTTTAATTAAGCGTTTATTTTCACATAGCTGCAACCAATATCCGCGGTAACGAAACGTTTATTTCTTGAGAGAAAGTGATTTTAAATTTTAAATAATTTATTTTAATTTGCAATGAATGTTGCGAGACGCAACAAATAATTTAATGGAACCATTTGGTTACGTAGCGTAGCGGCAAAGGCCAGGAAAAGGCAGGCCAAATAAATGAATAATGCATGTATATGCTTAATCATTTATTCGTACGGAAATAATTTCAGTCAAATGAAGTTCGACATGAATAAATTTACTTTCAAATACCGTATAAAACAAAAAACTGTTGAAAACAATTACAGACAGATAGTGCCAAATATTACATATTTTATTTTTCGATTAGACTGTAATGTACAGATTATTACCAAAGCGAGACAGACTCTGAAGCCTGTAATAGTGGAGAAAGCCGTTCCACGTGAAAACGGTAATTTTATAATGTGTTTTAAATTCAAATAAAAGACTTTCGAGCAACGTTGCTACATAATTCTTTCTTATTCCCTAGTTCTTTACAGAAATTTCCATATTTTTTCCTGGAGATTTCTATGCGGAAAAAAGGATGTTTAAAACAAAAAAAATCATTTGGCGCAAAAAAGAAAGACTTTTTTTAATGCTCTTTTCATAAGTACTTATTAAAACAAATTTGAAATGTTTCAGTAGCTAATAATGAAACAAGAATGCATATTTGGCAGGCAGGCATCACTACAATTTCACAAAGTTTAACTATTGTTTAAACTAAAAATTCGTTTTGGTTTGTTATTGTTATTAACAATTAGTTAAGAATATATTTGTTTTTTACATACTTAAATTTTCAATTACTTTGCATTTATTACTTAAAATTTGTCTAATGCTAACACATCTTATTTTTTATAAAAAATTGGACGAAGGACACCTGTTTCGTTAGGCGCTTATATACAATTTTCAACTCCTATTGCAATATCTCTATGAAATTATGTCACTTCAGCAACAGCTGATCATGTCGCCCATTTATTCAATTAAATAAGCTGGTCGATCTTTGGGAACTCATACTAGAATTTTTTAAACGTATTAGTCCAGTCGGTAGAGAATTTTCCCGATATACGAGGACGGTTCAATAAGTACCCGTGTTAGAAATGAAGACACCTTTTTTTTTAAATTTGTTTTTTTATTTTTCAACATAGTCCCCTTTTAGAAAGATACACTTCTCCCAACGACCCTGCCATTTTTTTTACCCCTCCAAAAAATAAGATTTGTCGAACTCTCCAAAATCCCCCCTGTCTCGGCGATGACTTCCTCGTTTGAGCTAAATTTCTTTCTCGCTAGTCATTTCTTCATGGTAGGGAACAAGATGAAGTCGCAGGGAGTCAAATCGAGTGAGTACGGGGTGTGCGGCAGCAAATTCATAACGTAATTCATGCATTTTGGCGGCAACAACTCCTGATGAATGTGCCGGTGCGTTATCGTGTTGAAAACGCACCTTCTTTTTCGTCAAATGCGTCCGTGTCTCCTTCAATTTTTTGTCGAAGCGGTCCAATAATTCAGTGTAGTATTGTCCAGTGATAGTTCTTCCTTTTCCTAAAAGATCCGTAAAATGATTTCCTCGGTAACAACGTTTGCCAGGCTTCCTGGTCGCCCCTATCAAAAACGGATCTTTGCCCACGTTTAAATTCGTTGAAGCAATATCTAACTGTGGTCGTAGATGGCGAAATGTCTACATAAACAGTATCCAACTTTGTTTTCATCTCCTCGCATTTTTCCCATCCAAAAACAAAAAGCGAGTTACCGAACGATACTGATCTTTTTCCATCTTAACGAAAATAACGAAATACGTCTCAGTCGAATGGTTGCCAAATCCAAACTAACCTATCAAATAGTCTGAAATTCGTTTTGGCGTGGTTTGATAGATGGCAGCACACGATGACAATACCAATTTCCCTCAGAAACGTCCTATGTCTTCAAACACGGGTACTTATTGAACCGCCCTCGTAAATTTGTTAGCGGACGGGAGTTGTTCCTTGTTGTAAGCGGGGAAAAGTTAAGCATCTCTGTCTGTTGGGATAAATAAAACAATATTTCACCGACAAATTGACCAATTTACGCCCATAAAAGATAGTTCGATTCCAAATTTAAAAACCTTAATTTCAATTTCAAAAGTCATCTTTGCAATAAACAATAAATATATAAGAAATGGCAATTTTTGATGATTTTTTGGGATTTGTGAAATAACTAATTGACAAAATTGATCGTACTGAAGCTCAAATTAAAGGTTTTTAATTTCTCTACAATTTTTATTTGAAACTTTTCTTTCTAAAAGGCATAAAAACCTGGTTTTTGCCAACTTTGGACCTCCCCCATTTGTTAACGCACACATTTTCGAAATTTAAAAATATGCAAGGATGCTTAACTTTTCCCCGTGTACAACAAGGAACAACTCCCGTCCGGTAACAAATTTACGTCGGGAGAATTCTCTACCGACTGGACTATATGGAAACTTAATACGTTAAGCAAAATCAAATTGAAGGATAGAAGAAATTTGTTGAATAGACATGTAAAAGCTTTCGAAGACTGTAAAAGAAAGTGATAGTAAAGTTTCTATCACGTATCTTCAGTTTGTTTATGTAACCACGGTACGTGATATCACACCAGCGGAAGGGAATTATAATTTTCTCTCATCACGTTCCTCCTATTATATAGTTTACGATTAGTATATATTTCGAAAGAAAAAAAGCCCTTTTTGTCATTTATTTTCATTGCTTTTAGTACATTAGAAAAAATGTGGAGGATATGTAAACCAATAAAGCTGTTTTTTGGTCCCCATCAAGTTTAGATAGTTCTTTTCTTATTTTCCGATTACTTCTGCAAGATTATTTAGCAGGTGAATGAGACGATTCAATAGTATTTTAACGAATTTTACATTTTTTTTTTATTTAACGATTATTTATCTTAGTTATTTATATTACACTAACTAATTGGAATAAATTGACTTTATTATTCCTGTTTTTCATTCTACCTCAAGTTCTTTATTTTCATTCCATATCTGATTAATGCTGTCCCAATTTATTTCCAATCCGCTATCATTATCATCATCATCATCATCATAGGGTCGTCAGTCCTAAGATTGGTTGGGCACGTACCTCCACTCTTTCCTATCCTGAGCTAAACTTCGCGTTTTCCTAAAACTAAAACAACCCACATTCTTAACCATGTGCGAACAGTAACCTAGGTCTACCTGTACTCCTCCTAACTCCTATCTCGCCTATTCTTTATTGACTTCCATAGAGTCCTCTGTTCTCCTATTCTTGCTAATACCTCTTCATTTCTAACCTTCTCTACCTTCGAACGCTTCTAACCTTTTCTGCCGCACCCACTGTCCATGTTTCGCACCCGTACAACGCCGCGTTCCAAACGTACACCTTTAACAACCTTTTTCGGTTTAACCGTTCGCGAACATAAAAGTGACTTCTTTTTATTAAAGGCGACACAACCCTGCGCTATCCTCCGCTTTATATCCCATTAGAACCATAGATTTTGTAGGACAAATATTTTTTCGAATAATTACGATAATTATCTTGAGATTAAACAAAAAAAACCCCAGTTAGTAATAAATTTTTGAGAATCATCAAACCGACATTTTATCCTTGCTACCTCTGTTAGCTACCGCAATCATAGTTTCTTACAAGAAGTTGTTGGACGTCTCATCATAATCAAGCTACTCACGGAAAATTAGCTTGATAGTAATCAAGCGCAAAAATGTACCAGGGATCCTGGACTATATTCCCCTTTGCAGTAATGTGCAAGCGAATCACTGAATTAATATAAATCGTTTAGCTACAGCTTTCAATTATATCATATTAATTCAAAACAATACGGACTTTTCTCAAGAAACCAAAGCCCATTCTTCCTTATGTCCTCAGGTTGCGTAAAGAATGAAATAAAGGAGCTGTGGGACCTTATGGCATCGCGGGTAGGTACCTTTTATATAAGTGCAAAGTTGAAAACCCTTCTCGAAAAAATCTCCTTTTCGTCTCAAAGACGACTTGATGCGACAACAAAAGGCATTTTATGCGAAGGGTCTTCAGGGGTGACGCATTTTTCGCCCCGACGTTTTCTATTTAACAACGACCCCACTTACTTCGAAAGGCACATTCTCATGCGGATATATGCGCTTTATGAGCTCGTTCAAAATTATTCATTCTTCACGAAGGGAAAACGCTATTCACAAACAATAGGGGCACGTCTTGAAAAATATTTAAGATAAGACTTCGACAGAACGTTAAGAGATAAGACGTTCTACTATACATGTCGTACGTAACGTACTTACATATTATGACAATAGATAGAAATACACTTTTGGAAAATGTGATCGTAAATAATTCCTTTAAAAATATAAACATTTATAACCTATACATATCATAAAATGGAAATGTGGAAACTACCAGACGCGGATCTTCACGGATCTCATCAGCGCGTAGCATTATTGCAGATCACTTCGAATTATTTTATTCGATTATGGTAACCTGCCTATCACGTAGTGGTTAGCTACGCCGCTATTCGTTTCAACAAGTAGATATCCATATATTTAAATGGACCTTGTTGGAGCATACGTAATCCTAAAATGTAGCATTGTACTACCAGATGGCGTTTACCGCGCCATTTCTGGTATTTTATAAAACGCGCTGTTAAGGCAGCAGGTAAAAGTTGGTCTGTGTTCTGTCGGAGCTGTCTTCGACGCGCTGATGAGATCCGTGAAGATCGAAATCGCGATCCGCGTCTGGCAGTTTCGACAGAATACAGACCACTTCGAATTATTTTATTCGATTATGGTAACGTGCCTATCACGTAGTGGTTAACCACATCGGTATTCGTTTCAGCAAGTAGATATCCATATATTTAAATGGACCTTGTTGAAGCATACGTAATCCTAAAATGTAGCATTGTACTACAGATGGCGTTTACCGCGCCATTTCTGGTATTTTATAAAACGCGCTGTTAAGGCAGCAGGTAAAAGTGGGTCTGTGTTCTATCGGAGCTGTCTGCGACGCGCTGATGAGATCCAAAACGATCGAAAACGCGATCCGCGTCTGGCAGTTTCGAAAGAATGCAGACACTTCGAATTATTTTATTCAGCAATGAGTCACATAACTAAAGTGTATTCAAAACCAACAGTCACCAATACAAACAAATGAACGAGACATGCACGTGAAAATTAACCAATCGGGGCTTATGTATGTTTCCTTCGGCTCCTGTATGCACGATAGTCTCGCTGTATAATATAACACAACATACTGGCCAGTGCTGATGACGTCATGAATCAACGCCATATTGTACTGGTGTGCCACCATATCCTACTGGTGAGACAAGTGTGACGTAGTAGTATATCGAATAGGCAAGAAACTTTAATAACTTTTGGAGCAAAATTGTTGTAAACGAGCACAAAACCAGTATTCTCAATATGGCGTCAATTTGACGTCAACGAAGTGACGAATCAACAGTATGGCGTCGATTTACGGCGTCATCAGCACTGGCCAGTATGCTGGGTTATATTTCGGAACACACCCTCTATTAGGGTACGAGGCGATCACACGCTGTGCATAGTGTTATCTGTAACGAGCCGATGGCATCACAAAGTACCTTAAGTCGCGAATTTATTAGCTTCCCCTCGTATATTAAATATTCGGTTAGAAATCGTAATATCTTATTGTTTATTCAATTTTAGCCAATTATGTAACTTTTATAAACCAGAAATATATATTTTTTAAAGAAAAAAATAATAAATTGTTACATACGTTTCATTAGAAATAAATGTAAATGTTTAATTTAATGGTTGACCTACTTGACACTGTTATGCAAAAACAATGTAAAAGTGATATTTAATTTGCGATAAAAAATTCTACCTATCTACATTTGGATTTGAATAATTATCAGGAGATACCTACTACCTAAAGCGATTGTGAAAGTTTTCTATTGCAAACCGAAGATTAAACTAATACGATATACCAACGCACATAATATAAGATTAATTTACCGATAATGATAAGCACTTTACTTTCAGTAATACTCTAAAGAAGTTAAGAAATTTAGGTCTTGCCTCTTTATTGTACGATAAAAAATTATTATTTTATGTAGATCATCACAAAAATTCATCTGATATTTCTAATCTAAAACGACATCAATTCATCTTTACTTATACAGTAACAACGAGAGCAACAGAAAGTTAAAGTCACAAAAGACTTTATTAATAACCCCAACGATCATTTCACCGCACAGTGACTGTTTTAGGTGATGGAAATACTGATTTATTTCATTTCTTCTATCTGAACCCTGAAAAAGCCATTTTAATTTTGTATTTGTTCATTAAGGAGTTACAAGAATTAAAAGCTTTCTTGATTAGATTACTCAGTAATTAACGATTTAAAATTACAGGAATATTGCTCAATCAAAGAGTAAAATAATTAGTTGAAGTTCGTTATTTAAAGTACCTTTTTAGACGAGGGCTGTTCATAAAATACGCTCGCAAATAAAGGGTAGAGAAGGGTACTGCTTAGCTTAGTGACGAAGTATGATAAGGAGTGGAGGGGGTCTAAAGAAATGTGACGTTCGCAGTTCACCATCTATCCACTTCGCTTTTTAGCGCGAGTGTCCACTCACCACCTCAGAGGTGGACTACCTACTTCGACGGTTTCCCTCCCCAAACACTCCCCCCTTCTCAACCCTATTCCCAACTCAATCCTCTTCCCAATCCCAACCTTTCCATTTCCTTTCCGGGAATAAGCAACCTTTATGTTTATCTCCCCACCCGAGGAAGGGTTTCAGTCGGTAAAAATCCGACACTAACTCCCTTCAAGGATGTCTTTTGAAGATTCCCCTCCTCCAGAAAAAAATGTTCATTCATTTTATTTTTTTTTCTTAGTTTGGCAGTTCTTAAAAATTTTTTACGATAGAATATCATTCTCAAATAGGTACTTTAAAGCCTGTAAATAGACATGTGTGTTTGGATGTCGTGATAATTGTAAATTTTTTCGTTTAATTTAACATTTTCTCGAAGGACCATCTATTGTAGAGGAAAATTCGTGTATAATTAATAAATTTTAATTACAAGAAATCTTTTATAGGGAGGTGGGCTAGCGTTTGTGACGTAATATTTGTTAGGGGAATCGATGAAAGTGTTACTTAGCGTGCCAAAAGGAAGGAAGTAAAATTGTGAGTGACGTATTTTATGGACGGCCCCCGATACAACGCGACGTCTATACATAAGATTTAAGATATAAGATATTTCTAATCAGCCGAATAAATCAAATCAACAAAATGACTAAACGACCCCAGAATGGCAGTATTTTCTTATCTGTTGGTTTAATTTAACAAATAGACATCCATACATTTGAGATTGACTTTACTTGCTAAATATTATAAATCCACATTCAACAACAATGGTTACCGGATGGGCCTTTAGTTTTCCATTTAATGTTTAGTAGAAAAAAATTAATAAACTCGAAATATTTAAGTCAGTTCGAAACCCGCACGGCACTACAGTATTAAGCTGTGACGTTACGTTATAAATCGTGAATCACTCTTGCAGAAATAGGTTGATTGTGGTTTCACTATTTTATATTTATTTTGGACGCCTGAGCGTTTCCGCGATTTACATCGTCACATCCGAGGAAAAAATCATCGTTCATTCATAGTCGCGTATTTAAGTACCTTCTCGCACTATTATTAAATTTACAATTACTGTTTGAAATTAACGCCACTATTTTTAATTCACCACTATTTCAACACTATATCGCACACATTACTTCTTCGCTATTCTCTTTGTATTGCCTCGTAACTCGATCTCGTACTCACTCGCTCTTCCGACCTCGCAGTAACTATTTATAGGAGCTGGCCATGTTCTAGAATGATCCAGAATATAACGTTCAGAAAATCGGGTCTTCTTTGTCGTTACATATGTCGGGTTGCCTACATACATGTGACAATACAATATATCTAACAATTATACCCTTCCAACAGGTGAGATTACATATAAAACATATTCCATAATTTTTACATATATCGTATATTATTTTTCAAAATCAGAAACCATGAAAATTAAGTAAATGTTTGTGTACCCGAAAAACGTAGTTGAAAGTACAAGTAAATTCAATTCCAGCTCTGGTAAAGAAATACAACAACGCAACGTCGCCTTCAACGAATGTACTTGAAGATATACCGTTACAACTGCAAATGAAATATGTATGACAAATATTTTGGGCGACTCGGAGATTATTTAGGTATACGTCTCGAAGCCCGATTTCTATCAAGGGATTTTAATTTGTGTAGTGCACGTGTAAGAGTGTATGTATACTTAATAGTGTTCTTCCTGGAACCAATGTTTCCTCGATAAATAAGCAGTATGCTCACTTACAAACCATAAAAAATAGCACGCCTGGCAATACTTCGATGGCGGTGTGAAAATTTGCCTTAATAAAATTATAGTTATTGAGAAGACATCATTGTTCACGTAACCTACATTTTGTATTTCTTTTGTGTTTTTAGTACATGTTGATGTGTAATTTATACAATGCTGCATGCTATCAGCGACGAACAATAATACTTATTTGGTTCATTTTTATAGTAATAGTGCAAACATGTGTAGTTGTAAATTGTTTCTCTATCTTAGATGTTTGATAACCGCAACTGTTTACATTCTCCATTGTCGTAGCAGCAGTTTTAATATCAGTCCGCTATTCATACACACCTACGTTGTCAATTCACGCACAGGACCGGCTTCGGATTGTAAATTGTTTTTCTTAAAAATTCTTTTTGCCATTAACCACTCTGCTGAACTTACTATTAGACTCCTTGTTGCATCTAGCTTTTTACCTTCCAATGCTCCGCTGTTTTTTCTGTTACACCCCGAATACCCCATCGATGGGGTCAGTCTGCCAAATGTTAGCACCAAAATTTTAGTTTAGTAAGGTTCTGATTTGTGATTAGAGAGGCAATTAATTATATCTACATATACACTATCAATTACAAACAAATTATTAACCTTGTTTTCCCCATAGCAATATGACACTACGCATATACAAATATACATACATACGTAAGTATGGCAAATTCTTTTAAATAGAAATTAATAATGCAAGCAATAAATCTCTTGTAAAAACTCATACTGTTTAATTACTTACTAAGACATAAAAGAAACAAAATCAATTCAATTTTTTACTTTTCCTGTGATAGCAACTTCCCTGTTCTATCATCAATCAATCATTCAATCAATCACTTTTTCCGATATGACATTAAAAACTTTAAACCGTTTCATCGCCCGTTTGAAGTTCTCCCCATGCACACATCATTTTTCAAGCAAAGCGAGCGCGATGCGGATAGTGCCACAGACTGCGAATCAAAAGTTTCCTATTACGTCCATAGAATTTATTAATCGATCGTGAAAATAACTGATGCGGAAGGAAAGAAGGAGGGATAAACACTTTTTTTAACATTTCAATACCCCTACAAATCACCAATAGCATTACAGTTCGATTATAGGAGCTGAAAAAAGTTTAAAAATTGTAGGGAGGAATAAATACTAATACAAACTAGAACTATTTCTGTATATATACAGGGTGTAACAGAAATAAGTGCGGAGTTTTGAAGAGTGTAACCTAATGTCATAAGAAAGCGCATGGCGACTTTAGCAGTACGATTAAGGATGCTTCCGAGGTATGTCAAAATGCTAAGAAACAAATAAAAATTTGGTAGAACGTTCCTCATTCAATTCTAAAACTCCTGTAAAAATTGCAAATCGATTCACTAGACCGTTAAAAAGTTATTGAAAATTTAAAAAATTGTATTTTACACGTCATTTTATGGAGATTCGTTAACCGAACAGATTAAATTCATTTTTATTAACAGAGAAAAAGCTACCAGAAATTTCAAACTTTTATAAGAAGTAACTTGAACTCTGGAGAATCACTTTAGCGTAAGGTTATTCAAATTCACTAAATGGTTATCGAGGAAAAAATGAAAAATTAGCTGAAAATCTCGTTTTTACTTGATAATATAATGATAATATTTATAATTGTCTGAAATAAATGCAATTTTAA
>NW_020438977.1:138081-152114 GCF_000699045.2 Agrilus planipennis | reverse complement strand
TGATAATATTTATAATTGTCTGAAATAAATGCAATTTTAAAGTTTAAATTATTACTTAAACATATTAAAACATTTTATGCTCATTATTAATAGAGATTGAAACTAAATATTTTTTTGTTTCGAAGTTGAAATCAAGGCTAAGTTTTTGGTCAAATTCCAAATTTTCTCTCAAACCGTATACTTTTTTTTAGTATAGATAGTATTTATTTACCTCATGATATGCTACAAAACCTAATTAATCACGAATTTGTAATTTTATGTACTTTTGTCTCCGATTGTACCTCGCAAACATCCTTTAGGACAAAAAATTTTTTTTAGAAAAATACAACAAATTACAATTCGAAGCCAGTCCTGTGCGTGAATTAGCCACGTAGTGTGTACTCTGCAGCTACATCGATCGAGAATGAAATCAGCTGTCTCAGACAAACAAACAATTTACTACTATACCGTATAAATAATGTTTAGATGCCTATTATGATAAAAATTAATCATACAGGGTTTTCCGCCTAAGGCGGTTTCGTCCATAACTCTGTTTGTATACATTCAATAAAAAACAGGTTTTTATAAAAATTGTTTGGAATCACGTGGTGCATATACAGAAAATATTTTCTACTAATATAAGATTTTAAATATAAAACCATCAATTTTATCTGAAAACCATTAGAGATAAATATTTAAAAGTAGAAGGGGCTTTTAATTTCACATAGAAGGGTAGTATTTAAAATAGGTCATTCCATTTGAAAAAAAAGTTATTCGTTTTGTGAGATTATCAAAAGTAGGTCCAACATCTTACTACTAGAGATAGGTAGAGGGAACTGTCAATAAAGTCGACCTAAAATTAAACAAAGAAACCAAAAATATAAGAATATACAGAGTTTTTCATTCCAAATTAAGAAACTTAGATAGGGTCCAGAAGAAATGGAACACCCTGTATGACTGAAAATGTTTTCTGCATATGCACCATATGATTCCAGACATTTATGAGACTACTTTTTTTATTAAATGTTACGAAAAAAACAACCTGTATAAGCACATTTGTTCATCATTGATACCATGCACCACTATGTAAATTATACTTCAACATGTATTAAGAACATGGAAAAAAAACGTAGGTTACGTAAGAAGTAGTAGTTTTATTATGGCAAACTTTTACCAGCATTCAGATAAAAGGAGGAAGAAGTAAGGAAAAAACTAATTATTTACTGATTTTTGCTTATATAACATAATACATAACGTCACAAAAAACTCGAAAATCAAATATACTGTAATGTTCGTGGGTTTAACAAAATTAACTTCTAAGACTGATAACGACAAAAACTATTTATTTACACTAATTATTAAAGAACTTAAAAACACTATTAAATTATTACTAAACTTAGATTATAAATTATTCTATTTATTTACACTACCATTGATATATCACTATTCACTGCGCTATTTATTTCACTGCTATCACTGTCAATTTATTTCTGGATTAACTTCTGCAACGGTTAATTTATTTCTACTCCCTCTCGGCGATCGTCTCTTCTTTTAAATACTCTTTTGTTTACTTTCTGGAACCCTCAAGAAACATTCGGATCGTTAAGTTTTTATTTGAACTGTTTAATTGCTTTCCCAGAACACAGGTACGACACACACATTTACAAATACGGCGCACATGCAGAAAGGCGCCAGCGGCTATTCGGCGAATCGATAAGCCGTCCACGCACACGTGTGCCCGATCGCACACAAACACGCTCGTGCTCAGTACAATACGTAACCCGCGTAAATTCAAAATTCGCGATACTTTTTGAACAGACCTCGTACATGCAACACTCTATATATCCTAAAAATTTCAAATGTTAACATTGTACCTGAACACGTGTTGAAAACATTCATGGGCTTGTTATTCTTTAACCACTACATCAACTTGTTTTCATTTGTCAGCCTTCAGGGGAGAGAAATAACAGCAAATTTCATAAATATAATACGACTTATTCCATCTACTCCAAGGACTCTTCCCTGGAGAAAAAGTCTTCCTATAAGCACTTCAAAAAGATTGTAGTGTATAAGAAATAAGTAACCGTCATTTATTATTTACTTAATGGCAATTTATGCGAGCGTTTGTACTTCCCCCTTTTATTAATCATGAACTTGTGTGATGCGCTTCTCGTTCGACGATTATTTTGCAAAATCACTGTATTCTTTCTTTGAATCGAGTGAAAGAGAAAGAGCGAGAGATGTACGCCGTTATAATGACCCCCATAATTCAGGGTCATTAGGTTAGAGCTTAAGACGAAATAGTGCTGTCGTGTCTTTTGCAAGATTAAGGAAGCTATATATTTGTCGCTTCTGGAAAAAATGAAGGAAAAGAACTCTTACCGAGAAAAAATATACCCTAAATACATCGTGAAAAGGTCAAGTAACGCTACTGCGACATATTGTAAGGTGCTACAGCTGTTCTCTCCACCATCACAAGACTAACTTGTATATATGATGGATGTAACTGTGATATATATATAAGGCAATAAATAATGTAATGAAAATTATTATTATTGAAACGTGGCACAGTGTTGCCTATGAAACACGGGCTAGTCTTGGCAATGAAATATGGCCCCAAAGTTGAAAATCAGCCGCGGGCTAATCGTGGCAACCATACGTGGCCCCGTGTTATCATTCCAGATTCTTACCATGGCTGGGGCACCACTGGTTTACAAGACTGGCCCAAAGTTCTGCAAAGTTGGCCCAAGCCTGGGCCTATTTTGGCCCCGTCATACTAACCTATCTGGGATTAACATTCATTTTTTTTTATATATACATAACAAACTCATTCTTTTTCTATTTTCACATGTGAGCCATCGAAATGCGGTATTGACAAAACACTATTCTATGAAAATAAATAAAAGTAAAACAAAAATACTGGTGTGCAAGAGAAGAAAAAGTAGGGAAAGAGCGAATGTAAAGATAGGAGACGAAAAATTAGAAGTGGCTAATTATTCGGTATTTAGGAAGTCAGAACGGAAGGAGTAGAGGAATATAAAGCAGAGGATAGCACAGGATTGAGTCGCTTTCAATAAAGTAGTCACTTTTATGTTCGAGAACGGCTAATTTAGAAATTCGAAAAAAATTGTTAAAGGTGTATGTTTGGAGCGCGGCGTTGTACGGGTGTGAAACATGATAAGGATACAGTGGATAGAGATAGTTAGAAATGAAGAGGTATTAGAAAGAGTAAGAGAAAAGAGGCTCTATGGAAGGCAATAAGAAGTAGGCGAGATAAGTTAGTAGGACACCTTCTCAGGCATGAAGGTCTAGTCAGAGACATAGTAGAGGCAGAAAGGGGAGTCAGGAAGAGTAGAGGTAGACCTAGATTAGATTAGTGTTCGCAAACAGTTAAAGATGTCGAATGTTCTAGTATTAGTGAAATGCGAAGATTAACTCAGGATAGGAAAGAGTGGAGGTGCGTGTCCAACTAGTCTTAGGACTGACGACCTTATGATGACGATGATGACGTGAACTATCTTAATTATCTGAAATTAGTCACCTATTAAAGCGCTTAATTGTAATTAAAAGACGAAAATGTCTTATTAGGGCTAGGGACTTTCATACACACGATGCTGTCGGTTAACTGTAACTTTTCATTAAAAATCATAAAATTTTTGACGCGTTGAACGGTCTCCCTGACTGGTACATCCTTTTTATCCTTCTCGGTTTTCTGGTCATTTATGAACCTATAAAGTTGACCATTGACAACGGTATCCATCGTAAACTTTGAACAGATTCAACTAATCGCCTTAACAAATATTTACTTTCTTCAAATTGTGTAAGACACCATCATATACATATATAAATATAATAAACACATAAGAACCAGACGGGGTGTTGATACTATTTAAAATTATNCAACCAGATCGACGACTATACTTCACATTTCGAAAGATGTATTAATACATTGCACTCTACTTTTTGTTAAAGTTGATAATATATTTGTAAGACACCATCATATACATATATAAATATAATAAACACATAAGAACCAGACGGGGTGTTGATACTATTTAAAATTATTGTCAGGTATATTATACTTCTAAGATCAACATAATCAATTAGAATGAACGATGTAATCTTACTCACCAATATTGATAATGATAGTAAATATAGTTAATAAATTGACCAGAGGGGAGATGAAGGCGTGCGTGCTCAAATATAAACATAGTTGGCTGGCTGGCGACTACATGATAGTAAGGTGACGACAACAATACATTCTCGACCACAGGAAACCATAAGTACATGTAAGAAACAAATACACTTACCGATCTGTTGATAAGATCATGAGGTAATTATGTACTCACCGGGGTTCCTAGGAACCCCTGCCCTTCTGGAACACTTGCGAAGTGTCTCGCCAGTCTAACAATCGGCAGGTAGGGTTATCCATCAGTCGGTGGATAGTACCTGTAATCATGAGTTTGCGCTCCCGCGCCTCCAGATGGAATTCGCACATACTGGAGACCAACAGGGTAGGACGAACCTAACCCTGTGTCGCTATAGTACCGAGCCCACCCCAAGCAAGGCAAGTACGTACTATAGGCATCACCGGAGATATCTGCGTCTCTCCTGACATACTGGGGTTAGCAGAATACGTGACCTCAGTCACTACGAGCCCAACTGATACGTGACCTCAGTCACTACGAGCCCAAATAAACACCATGGCCACAAAAACGTGTTAACACATAAATATTTCTCGAGAACAGTGCACAATACAATTACATACGTATATATACCAATTATATGTGATCACCTTAATAAACCAATAATATGCTACACATATTATCTACGCACAATTATGCCACACATATTATCTACGCATAATCGCATAATATTCGCATGATAATCGCACATGCAACGCAGCGCAACGCATCGCATCGCTCACCACTGCACTTGTCCACACACAACTATATACTCTATATTCAATCTCACCCTCACATGTTTTTATGTGGTTCCTTCTTTGGTCTTTCGTCACCCTAGCCGAACACATACAAACAAAAACAAATGGGATACCAGTCGCCAGCCTATCGATGTTAAATATGAGATTCAAAAGAAACAAATATGGAAAGGCAATTATTACTGGAGTAAAGTTTTGATATATTCGTTATGATTTATATTTCGTACCTTACAATTGTAGTATTATTATAGTTCGGTTTCGAGTTGAACCGAATTCACTTTTTCCTATCACCTGGCAAGAACGAACCCTTCCAAAGGAAATCTAGTTTCCGTTTCCGTTAAGACAATAATTATGCACATCAAGCAGAGCGGTGACGTATTTGTGTTTATTTTTTATACACAGACACGCACATACACTTTTCTACTCTAACTATACTGCGTACTTTATATTGGGGTCAGTATTATTATGCCACATTGTCACGAACATTCTTAAATTTTATTACAAAGGTGTTATGGAACCCACACGAATTCCTTAGGCGGGTAGTTCTGACGAAAACAAATTACATTTCTTATGGCGTAATTCGTAGTGTATCTCAAAACGGAGAATAAAAAAGATCTTACAATTAAATAAATAAAAATAAAATGAACAGCCCTTTACATCGATGCGATCCAAAAGGGTTCCAAAAACTCTAATGAACTTTAAACAGAAACATTGCAAACAGTAGTTAAAAAGAGTCCCTCCCTTCTTATATACATAGGATTAGGTTAGGTTAGGTTAGAGCCCTTTACATCGATGCCATCCAAAAGGGTTCCAAAAACTCTAATGAACTTTAAACAGAAACATTGCAAACAGTAGTTAAAAAGAGTCCCTCCCTTCTTATATACATCGGGTTAGGTTAGGTTAGGTTAGGTTAGAGCCCTTTACATCGATGCCATCCAAAAGGGTTCCAAAAACTCTAATGAACTTTAAACAGAAACATTGCAAACAGTAGTTAAAAAGAGTTCCTCCTTCCTTATATATATAGGGTTAGGTTAGGTTACAGTCCTTTACATCGATGCCACCCAAAAGGGTTCCAAAAACTGAAACACTGCAAACAGTAGTAAAATAGAGTCCCCCCCTTCCTTATGTACATCGGGTTATTTACGCTATACGACGCGAAAGACTACGGCTATGTTACTAGATTTTAAAGTTTTGTTGTAAGGGTGGATAGAGATCCATATGTGGTACATTTAAAAATTATTTTCATAATGTACAGGGTGTCCAAGAAGAACAAAAAGAAGAGCACTGGTGCGTAAACCCAAGGGTCCCGGGTTCGATTCCCGGCGAGGGTTTTGTCAGCAGCAACAAAAATTTTTCCTCATAAATTTGAGGTAACTTATAGTGGATTAACTAAATAATTGACTATATTAACCACTAAGAATTTAAATGTGTTTCAAATATTTTATTTTAATCTCACTTTTTTCAAGTAACAGTTTCTGTCAGAATCAAAATCGTTTGCATTAATTTCGAGAAGGGTTTCTCTTGCGCCGTTAAAAACATTGTTATGGATGGCAGTGTAATAAATCAAAATATAATAAGTTCATAAATTGGTTAGGGTTGACAGCTAGAAGTCCATCATAAAGTCATGATTTGTAATGTGCAGATCCATCGAGGACTCAAAGCGTTCATTTTATTGTCTTACTAAATGTTTAAAAACTTTTACTCGGAAATAGGTCAGATGGTTAAATCATGAACAATGAACGACCAATGAAACTTGTCATCCATAATTTTTAGGAACCGATTCTTACACTCCACCCCCTTTTTTTACATATTCAAAATTAATTTAAGTTTTGTAGTGTTTTCTTTTTAAGTCAGATGGTTTTCAAAGATAGTTACAGATCAGAAAAACAGACAATAGCAGATACAAATAAAGGGTTCGATGTACTAGGGTCAATTGAAAAGTCCCCGGCCTGACACATAGATGGCGGCACCAGAACTAAATCCATATGATTTTCAGTTAGTCCTAACCTTCAAAAGACGCGTCTATAAATTTGACGGCTGTCGGATCATTAGTTTGTGAATTATAGCATTTTTAGTGAAGCAACTTTTGTTATTGTGAAAAAAATGGATAAAAAGGAATTTCGCGTGTTGATAAAATTTTGCTTTTTGAAGGGAAAAAATACAGTTGAAGCAAAAACTTGGCTTGATAACGAATTTCCGGACACTGCCACAGGAAAATGAACCAGCAAGGATTGGTATGCTAAGTTTAGACGTGGTGAAATGAGCACCGAAGGCGGTGAACGCAGTGGACGCCCAAAAGAGGCTGTTACGGACGAAAACATTAAAAAAATCCACAAAATGATCTTGAATGACCGTAAATTGAAATTGAATGAAATAGCAGACACTCTACAGATATCAACGGAACGTATACATCACATCATTCACTAATATTTGGGTATGAGAAAGCTCTGTGCAAAGTGGGTGCCGCGCGAGCTCACTTTTGACCGAAAACAACGACGAGTTGATGATTCAGAGCAGTGTTTGAAGATGATCACGCGTAATAAACCCGAGTTTTTGCGTCGATATGTGACAATGGATGAAACATAGCTCCATCATTTCACTCCGAAGTCCAATCGACAGTCATCGGAGTGGACTGCACACGATGAACCCGCTCCAAAGCGTGCAAAAACGCAACAGTCGGCTGGCAAGGTTATGGCGTCTGTATTTTGGGATGCGCGTGGAATAATTTTCATTGACTACCTTGAAAAAGGAAGGACCATCAACAGCGACTATTACATAGCGTTATTGGACCGTTTGAAGGACGAAATCGCCGAGAAACGACCGCATTTGCAGAAAAAGAAAGTCCTGCTTCACCAAGACAATGCACCGTCTCACAAGTCGCCGAAACTGAGGCCTATTTTGAAGCAAAGGACAAATCGTACTACAAAAATGGTATCGAAAAGTTGGAGGATCGCTATAATCAGTGTATCACCTTTGAAGGAAATTATGTTGAATAAAAAAAACGAATTTTGCAAAAAAAAATGTGTTTTACTATTTTAGGCCGGGGACTTTTCAATTGACCTGTTACATAGTCCAAGTTTTAAATTTTTTGTACAGTAGCTGTAAGTTAATTATAAAATTCGAAAGGAAATTAAATGTTTATGCGTTCCCCAATTTAACAAATAGCACCGCTGATTAATTTTAGTTGTGCCGCTTTATTCTACAGCAGAATATTGTCCAATACGATCCCTTACTAAAACAGTAACCAATTTCTATAGTAGAAGTGGTTGCACACCTATTTTCAATTAATTCAATAACCCAATAAAATTTCCAATGAAGGAACGATAAAATTTTATTTTTCATAAACATTGAAAACTCTGGAGATTATCTTTATCTTTATAAACTGGAGTCCAAAAAAAATTTAATTTTTCTAGAGTAAATCTAGAGAGTTGGTAACCTTAATCAACACCTCAAACAAAAAAAAACATCCTTTTAAAGTCGTCGCATTGAACAACCCCTCATTACATGTCCACCGTTACCATCCCTTTTTAATATTTCTTTACTTTATGCTGCACTTCACTCAAATAATTAAACAACACAGCGACTGTTGTAAGGGATAAATACGTTTTCCAAGTATTCACAACCTCTCGTTAATTTAATTGCTTTGTTAAACATTAGACGTGAATAACTTCAAGCAGAAAGCTTTTTTTATTATTAAGTAATAAATGGTTTGCATTTCCTAATTTAAATAGAATGCATAATGAAAGGTCATAATCCGGAATAACGAGTAAAGGCAGCGACGGACTTAGAAGGTACCACCAAAAGAGAGGGTTTTTAATAAGAATTTAGGATTTATAAAGGTTCTTAAGTACAAACTAATATTCACTAGACACTTTCAAAACTTTTTCGCTCATGATATTATGGCAGATATCCGGCTCGAAGGACCATACTGGAAACTCACAGATGACGAGCAATACTTTTAAATAAGAATGATACTAAACAGTTACTTTTAATCTTTAACGCAAATAAAGGGATTTAATAGCATGAAGCCTCCTTTATCTAATATTTGTAATAATATAATGTCGCATGCATTCATTATTTCCCACATCTTGAAATACATTTCATTTTTATACGTCCTCGAAAAACCATTTAGAAACAAATTTTTCTTAAGCCTATGTTCAATTACTTTAAAAACTGTTTATTTCAAGTCTGAGGAAATCTTTCGAATTCATCATCATTATAAGGTCGTCAGTCTTAGACTTGAGAAACTAGAACATCCCACATTCGTAACCTTTTGTGAACGGTAATCTAATTTAGGTCTACCTCTGTTCCTCTTAACTCCTGTTTCTGATTCTAATATGTCTTCTTCGAATTAAAAACAGAAAAATTGCTGAGGCAAAATTTTATTCAATAAACACTTCAGGGATTTTGCAGACACTTTTTAATCATAAAAGCGAAGTAAAAAAATTTCATGACAATGACATACTTTTAATTAAAAGCCGGCTATTTTCATTCATTATGAATAAAATTGATTAAATATGAGATATTNTTTTAACCACATACACACCTGCATAACTAGCTGCCTATCCTTCAGGTGCTGGAAAGGCAAAAATTTAAACATTATTCTTTTAATATGCAATAAATATTAAATGATATTTCACGATATTTTTAATAAAACATCAGGATCTATAATTTTAAGTTAATAATAAAAGTGCTATCAGGTAAATATCATTATTCATCCTTTACTTTTTACGAGAAATAATGGCTTATTTACGAAGCAATTTTAAGCAATACAGCATTAATTCTTATCGAATTAAGTACTTTTAAATACCTGAATAAAATTGATTAAATATGAGATATTTAAAAAAAAGGCAAAAATTCAGCACAATTGTCTGCTTTAAGAACAAGGAAGTCCGTGTTGAATTATTACTAAAATTATAAATACTATAAAATATTCAAAGTAATAAGAAAAATTACGAAAAATCAGTCAATGGTAAATTTACTAAGCGACATTACATCAGACTTGTTATAACCCAAGTTCCACTATGCTTAATGTCTTTTTGACATCCAGAACATAGGCCTTAACTGCCTTTTTTGGATTTCAATTCTATCACAATTATGAGCCTAAAGCAAAATCCCTTTGCTGCTGAAAACTTTTAGATTTTTCTTTTAATTCTCTTGTTGGTTTCTGTTGGAAAAATTTTGATTTTATGGTAGGTACAATTGATCTCGACGGATATTAGAAAGTAAACCCATTTTTCGTTTAACTATCGAAACAAATACCGTAATAACATTCTGGAGATATATTGCCGGTGAATGTTTTATTTATACGCCTGTAACAACAGAAGTATACCACTCGTCCATTTTTAAGTAAACATGAAGTAGTTATAAACCTGCTTTCACTCAATAAAAGTGCCTTACGAGCACAAAGTAGCCAACATGACCTTAAAATGAAGGAGATTGTTTAGATTTGTTGGCTTTTTTTAACAGCAGCAGTACAACACTGATAAATGATTAAAGCAATGACATAGATCGTAATTTATAACTAATTGCAATTTTTTATATGTGCCGTTCGTTTACAGACTTGAACAGGCGACCTTTCTAAACTTATGAAGTTGAAAATTTACTGGACATTTTTTCAGTAGCGCAGATTTTATCTGCCAGCGTATCAATAATACAGGTGCCCTACGCAGAAACGCAGAAGTAGACCCGCGCCACTTTCAATTTAGGAAAATTAATAGTTTTTAAGTCTTGAATTGTAGGGTTGTTCGGAAAGTCATTTCGTTTTTTCCCGACAGAGGATTTAATTGTATTCTTTTGCACCCAACTTCACATTTAAGCCGTATAATTTTTATATGCTTTGAGAGCTCATATAGCAAGGCTTGTGTGTGAAAAATTCCAATTAATTCTACGCAGTAGTTTTTGGTTGGTGCCCTTTTAAATATGGAGAGCGATAAGCAGCATTTTCGACATATCTTACTGTTTTACTACAGAAAGGGTAAAAATGCTGTTCAAGCCAGAAAGAAATTGACTGATGTGTATGGAGAAGGTGTGTTGACAGTACGCCAGTGCCAGAACTGGTTCGCTAAATTTCGATCCGGCAATTTTGATGTCGAAGATGCACCACGTTCGGGAAGGCCGGTTGAAGCTGATAAAGACGCGATAAAGGCATTAGTTGATGTGAACCGGCGAATAACAACACGTGAGATCGGATTGAGGTTAAATTTATCAAATTCAACAGTTTATGACCACTTGAAAGGCCTGGGATTATCCTCGAAGCTCGATGTATGGGTTCCCCATGTTCTCACAGAGAGAAATCTGTGTCGCCGCATTGACGTCTGCGATTCGCTTCTCAAACGTCACGAAAATGATCCGTTTTTGAAGCGCATCATCACTGGGGACGAAAAATGGGTTGTATACAACAACGTCAAACGCAAGAGGTCATGGAGCAAAAAAGATGAACCGGCTCAAACCATTTCCAAAGCCGATATTCACCAAAAAAAGGTGATGCTGTCTGTTTGGTGGGATTTTAAAGGAATCGTTTTTTTTGAGCTTTTACCGGATAACACAACGATTAATTCGGAAGTCTACTGTCATCAGCTGGACAAACTGAATGATGCACTTCAACAGAAAAGGTCAGAACTAATCAACAGGAAAGGTGTAGTGTTTCACCAAGACAACGCGAGACCTCACACAAGTTTGGTCACTCGCCAAAAGCTTTTACAGCTTGAATGGGATACAATGCTACACCCACCATATTCTCCAGACCTGGCACCATCGGATTATTATTTGTTCCGGTCACTCCAAAATTTTTTAGACGGTAAAACCTTCACCTCAAATGAGGAGGTCAAAAACCTCCTCGATCAGTTTTTTGCCAGCAAAGACCAAAAATTTTATGAGCGTGGAATTATGCTACTACCAGAAAGATGGCAAAAGGTGTTGGACCAGAACGGTCAATATATAATTTAATAAAGTATTTGTTTATTATACGAAAACTGTCTTTCATTTCCACAAAAAAAAAACGAAATGACTTTCCGAACAACCCTATAAAAACGAGTAGCGTATTAATTAAAGTTGCAGGTTCCATGAAAGTAAAATGTTGCACACGCATTTTGAATCAAATTTTTGAAAGTTCACTGCTCTGATTTATTGTGGCCCCATAGGTACACTCAGAAGTAACTGATAAGTAATAACGATTTTTTTTTAATGTATAAATATATGTAACACAAAAATATTATAATATATGTTTAGTACAACCTCTATGCCTTTATACGACTCTTCGCTAATTCGAACAACGAACACTTGAAGCCACACATAATCCGAGCAAACCTCTTAGTTCGAACAACTTTCGTTCGAGGCAAAAACATTTGGGTGTTTCATTCCCACCGGCCACTAATGCTGATGGGCGGGCAGTCCCTCCGGACTACGCCGGAAAGTAGTGCGGAAGGCCCTCTTCAGCCTGCTTTCAGGAATCGTGGGAATGGGTGGGTGGTGGTTCGGGTGAGAAAGTTGAGACGGACGAAATGAAGACAGAAGAGGATGAAAGATTATCTGTGGAATATTACTACCCCAGCATTTACCTAAGTGATCCAAAGAAACCACAGAAAAACTCGGACCAAGGCAGACGGACCCGGAATCGAACCGGCGTCCTCCCGAATGCTAAGCAATGGTCTAAACAAAATGTTACATTTCGTCAGTCTTCGAAAACGATTACGTTAACAGCTATGAAATGGCGTCAAACTGCATACATATTGTATTATCAATACAGGAACGAGTTAATAATTTTTGAAATGAAACTTCTTTACGCACGGTAGGGTAAGTTCGTTTCATACGAGTTGTTATGTAACGAAATCATGCAACGCATTTCCCCCGCTGTCTGTCCTTATGTATGCTTAGATCTTTAAAACTACATAACGAATTTTAATGCGTTTCTTTTAATAGATAGAGTAATTCAAGAGGAAGGTTTATATGTATAATACATGCATAATATAGTAGAGAAACACTGATAATTCTAGAGGTTTGTAATGTGATGACATAAATAAACACATTTTTTTGCGCTTACATTGCAAACGCTGGTTGAACAATACGAGATAATCAAAATAATATACTACAGTATTGTACATCATAAAAAGGTCTACAAAAAAGTCCGGGATGGTATATGTCTATCTGTTAGGGATAATCCATAATAACCATTTTTTATCCTTTACTTTTTACGAGAAATAATGGCTTATTTACGAAGCAATTTTAAGCAATACAGCATTAATTCTTATCGAATTAAGTACTTTTAAATACATTATGCATTTAACATATATCAATATGGCCCTTACAGCATGTAATTTAAATGAATATTTTCGAAGATATTACAGATTTAAAATGACAAAAAAGCTGTAAATGTTGTATATAAAGACATTCTGTAGTATATTTAGTATGTTCAGGGGGTGACTTTTGAAGATTGAAGAAAGAGGGTAACCTATGCTAATGATAACATGAATTTGAAGAGACACGTAACTTTCAAAACATCGTTGCACCTAAATGAAAGGTTATAAAGGTTTTTTAAATTTTGCTATTTTGAATACATATAATAGGTAATTTGGGGGGGAGGGGGAGTGAAATGGGGCAAGACATGTTCCCCTTAGCGAGCGAGTTGCGGAAATCTCTCATTTTTGAAAAATAAAAACATCAAATTTTGAGGTTACTGTAATGACAACCTGTCCTACATAGGACACAACAGGTACAGTGTAAATGAAACAACAATTTGCGTTTTTAAGCAACACGGCATTGATCTTTTTCCAATTAAGTACTTTTAAATACCCTGTGCATTTTAATATAGATCAATATGACCCTTTACAGCATGTAATTTAAATGAATATTTTCGAAGATATTAGAGACTTAAAATGCAGGGACATGGCGGTTGCGGCGGTACCGGCCGGTTTGTATTGTCTAATGACAAAAAACCGTGATTGTTGTATATAAAGACATTTTATAGTATATTTACTATCAGCATTGCACCCGTGCGAAGCATAGTGTACAAATAATACCATTAAACCAATTCCTTAACCCTTATCCCGGTATGTTTGTGTGTTTGAAAAAGTTTCACTTCAGTAGCGTGTTGTATAATTACACGTTGTATTTTTTT
>NW_020438977.1:129959-138062 GCF_000699045.2 Agrilus planipennis | reverse complement strand
TGTTAAATTTCACAGGCAGATATTCGGGAACTTACTATTGTAAGTGGAATATCAGCACACGCGTTAAATTAATAAGGCGTGTTGTTTAATTCTTTGGTGGAAGGTAGAAAAAAATAGAACTCTTGCAGCGAAGTCAACTTAATTATGTATTTACAATATGTACAGAGTATCTCCAACTAACCGAACAAAGCGATAATCCAAACAATAACTGCAATACCTAATTAGTTTGGATCATGAAAGTTGTACTGTATTTAAATAATAATTAGTACAAGAGCTGGTTCTTATGAAGGCCGCACAAGAAACTCACGGAGGCCACATGCGGCCTTTTACATATCATTATGAGAGTAATTTTGTCATCCTGTAAATGAATTACCATTGCTTAGCAATGTGACACTACAGCTCATTAATGCTGATTACAAATCGCAATCGTTTAATAAAAAAATTTTTCTTTTCAGAATTGAAGCCTAAAACTTTTGGAGTACCTACACGCTTTAAGTAACGAAATGGGGAAGAGGGGAGGGTCAAATGTTATAAATTTTGTCGTTACGTAATGTATGGGTAACTCCAAAGTTATTTCCGAAGCATATTGTAAAAATTCAATTGGAAAATTTTACTCATTTACTAAAAATATTTCACCCTGTTGAGGCATCATCAGGAGTATGGTAAAAACCCAAGTATTGATAAAAAAAACAAAAAATCTTGCTGTCATTATCATTAAAAATTACGAAGTGTTGTTTAATTAATTGAATGGTTTTTATCTTTAGCTTAAATGCAAAGAAAATGGTTCATTTATCAATCAAGGTGTCTAAAAAATGAGTTTTATTTAAAAAATGTGTAATTTTAAAATCTTAATAAAATGAATTGTCTATGTTCAGGAGCTCGACAGCTTGACAGAAACTTTCAGAAATTTCCGTCGGTGTATTGCAGTACCACATAAGTAAAAAAACTCAAAGGACCAACGTAAATTCAATTAATAAGATGCGTAAAAAATGAATATGTTTATTAATCCTACAGTTACACAAAAAATATTCCATGAATTAACTTTTTATGAAAATAAAAATTTACACTGCCGAAAACTTCTGATATAAACAAGTGATGATATTATGATTAGATATTGATACTTATAGTACTAATAATTAAAGCAAAAAACTTTTTTTGGTGTTTCATTCCCACCAGCCAGTAATGCTTTCAGGAATCGTGGGAATGGGTGGGTGATGGTTCGGGTGAGAAAGATGAGACGGACGAAATGAAGACAGAAGAGAACAAAAGATTATCTGTGGAATATTACTGCCTCAGCATTTGCCTAAGTGATCCAAGGAAACCACAGAAAAACTTGGACCAAGGCAGACGGAACCGGAATCGAACCCGCGTCCTCCCGAATGCTAAGCAATGGTCTAGACCTCTAGGCCATGCCGCTCGGTATTAAAGCAAGGGAGCACTGTCTTTTTGTACCCCGGTCATTCCCCTACACTTCTCCTCTCTCCACCCCTAACAGGTGTATAAACAGGTAACGCACCGAATAGCAGTTGCTAAAATATTGAGAAAGCCAAATAGTTTAATAGTTCAATACAGCTGCGATGACAAAGATGCCGAGGATGATATTTACGACGTTCTGCAATTTCTTGACGGTAGATAGCAAATGTATTAAGGTATAAAGTATCAAGTTTTAACAGTCTTATCGTTAATGATAATACACTTACTCATGTCTTACGCGAAATGAGTTTTTCAGAATACTTGGATGAGAGAAAATTAAAACTTAAATTTTTTTTAACCTAGTAATTAGGATTGCCTGATCTGCTTGAGTGAATTTTGAAAGCACAAAGATGTAATTACAAATTGTTTCATCATCGCCGACATTTCTCAAACACCAAAATTCGGTGTAATGATTATTTCAATGTCATCATCATAAGGTCGTCAGTCTTAAGATAGGTTGGACATGCACCTCCACTCTTTCCTATCCTGAGATAATCTTTGCATTTCCCCAAAACTAAAACAAGCCACATCCTTAACTATTTGCGAACAGTTATCTAATCCAAGTTTACGTCTATTCCTCCTAATTCCTGTTTCTGCCTCTAATGTGTCTCTGACTAGAGCTTCATGCCTGAGAAGGTGTCCTACCAACTTATCTCGCCTATTTTATATTGACTTCCATAAAGTCCTCTGTTCGGTGTCGATGTGTATATATGTATATTCTTTTTTATAGTTAATTTAGTTTGTATTTTTTTTTTGTATATATCTGTACATTGTAATTCTATATAACTTCAAATTTTGTGTTGCAAACAGCTTTGGGCCTCTTTATTACACCCTTCAGGTAGGTACCAAATGTTGGGAAAGTCCAAGTCCCCAACTACGTCACGCCGGACTTTCTCTGGGTACCTGAAGGGTGCATAGCAACAATAGTAGCGTTGACCAAGGGGTCTGTTTACTTAAAGGCGTGTCCTATTTGTGCAGACTATTTAAGTCTCGGACCACAGTTCAAATTTCATTATAATCACTATATTCAATTCATTATTATCCACTTATATTAATTCATTATTATTATTCATTCTATTACAAGTTAAAACCAAATTCAAACAAAATCAAACTATACAACAATTACAATTCGACTTCAATCAATCAATTTATATTCAATTCAATTTATATATCAAATTCAAGAAATAAAGTGTAAATAGTGTAAATAAAGTGCAATTAAGAAAAGCAGTCTTTTTATTCGAAGAAAATTAACCAAAAGAGCCTTCGGCGGGATACCGCCATATACATCGCCAACAGATTACAACAAACACATTAAACATCCTCTGTTCTCCTATTCTTTCTAATATCTCTTCATTTCTAACCTCCTCTATCCATGGTATCCTCATCATTCGTCTGTAACCAGTGCCCGATTAAGGCAGCGCGGGGCCTGTCGCAAATTCTATCAAGGGGCCCTTAGACTGTTTTAGGTTAGGTACTTATCGAGTTTATGGTATTAAATAAAACAAAACTGTTACAAATAAACTTTTATTGATTTAATTTGGGCAAATTTATAAATAATGCTGTTGATATCGACTTCTCGGAGTAAATCATGTTCAATATTCATTAAAGTGAGGTAATTATGACGTTGTTGGCTCATCGTGTTCCTCAATTCATTTTTAACACGTTTCATGCTGAGAAAGATCGTTCACAAATGCAGTTTTGTTTAGCAGTATTGCCAACTTGCGAAACATGATTTTTGGTATGACCAGCACATAGAAAAATAAAATTATAGTTGATGCAAATATTTTCTTCTTGGTAATTGTGAGTTGTGACTAAATCATATATATATATATAAATAATACTTTTTTATGGTCAGAAAACCCTAAATGCACGGGGCCGATACCATTTGCTACTCTTGCTTCGTGGCTAATCCGGCACTGTCTGTAACACCACATTTCGAACGCTTCTTACATTTTCTTTTCCGCCGCGCCCACCGTCTATGTTTCGCACCTGTACAGCGCCGCGCTCCAAACATACACCTTTAACAATCTTTTTCGAATTTCTAAATTAACCGTTCGCAAGCATAAAAGTGACTTCTTTTTATTGAAGGCGCCTCGACCCTACGTTATTTTCTTCCTTATATGCCTACTACTCCTTTCGTCCTAACTTATTTGACTTTCTAAATACCGAAAAAGCAGCTACTTCTTTTAATTTTTTGTCCCCTATTTTTATATGTATTAGTGAAATCATTTTTGAATTAATTTTACCTACTATAGATAGTGACAAACTAATGAGGAAAAATTTTTGCTACTGTCACTCCTTTGCCACGAATCGAACCCGAGCTCCTGGTTTTACGCACCAGTACCCTACCACTAAGCTACAAGAAGGTGACAGCTCCAACAGCGACGATAAAGAGTACTGGTGCGTAAAACCAAGGGCCTGGGTTCTATTCCCGACAAAGGAGTGATAGCACTAACAATTATTGTCATTAATTTGAAATTATTTGTATTACTGGGTAAAACTAATTCACATATTCGGTGTAACGTTTGTCTAAATTTGAGATTTTGGATTATCAATCCCAATCAAACAAAAGCTCATTTTTTAAAACGAGTTTTCGTATTTTCTTGTATTAAGACAAATTCATTCTAGATGCAGTTTTGATTTTTGCGAGATTTGTGGAAATTCGGATGTTCATATGATCCCATTCTAAGACAATTCCGATAGGTCCTGATCATCTGGCAACTCTAGTAGTAACATGTTATCCACCCTGAATGGGCAACATAATATGTAAGAATCTCAAGAACATCCCTTCTTAAGTGACATAGTTCTTATTAATTTCAATTATCTTGAATGTTTTGAATCACCTACCTTTATATGTACTTTCGAATGTATTCCATCGTGGGAAATTTAATTAATTACAGGTTCGTTAAAATAAATGAGGTAGTTTTATTACAGTTAAAAATCGATATTTTCTATTTCCATTAGTTATTCATCTTACCTCTAATATGTATGTACCTACCTAATATATGAACCTAGAACCTTGAGCCTGATATTTGGGTAGGGTGTTTGATATATGAGCGCCAATGAAAACGAGAAAAAAACAAGTCCAAATTTAGTCATTATGTAGTAGAATCCACCTAATTTTTGTGTATAGAATATAGTACAGCGAACATTAATAACATGGTTTTTTGCAATTTGTCTGAAAGCTTTTCTCTATTTATTCGTAACAGTTATTGCAGTGCGACTAGCACCCAAAGGCTTGGTTTAATCATCTCAATCGTTGGTTTTATGATCAATTTAAATGCAAAACATATTAATGACTAAACCGATAATAATATACAACATATATTTCCATTCTTTAGTTTCCGTTTTATTATTTCGGCACCTATCTATAAAAATAATTTTCAGCTTTATATTTATGTTATTAATATTAATTATCTACTATTAGGCCCCACAATTTTTTAAAGTTATAGGTAATTACCTAAGATTAAAGTCTATTTGATTAAAATAACATGAAGCGTACAGCAAAATAATTTACATCTGAAAAATATGAGCGTTATGAAAAACATTGTCGTTGCAGAAATTAAGTGTGCTGCCACCTTACGGACGCTTTGTGAACTTTTAGCACGATATGACCATCAACGTGAAAGTAATCTGTAAACATCAAACGCAATTTTTTTAACCACATACACACCTGCATAACTAGCTGCCTATCCTTCAGGTGCTGGAAAGGCAAAAATTTAAACATTATTCTTTTAATATGCAATAAATATTAAATGATATTTCACGATATTTTTAATAAAACATCAGGATCTATAATTTTAAGTTAATAATAAAAGTGCTATCAGGTAAATATAATTACACATGTTCCATAAAATAAAGCAGTAATCGAACTATTACAATTATTTATTGAGGCCGCAGAGAAACAACGCAGAATAAAATAAAAATAAGCGTTTAAAAAAGTCATTTTGGTAGTAAAACCACTTAGCTCTTTTGGTAATTCGTACAATGAATTCCTTCAACAATTTATTCATTCCAGTTTCTGCAAGTATCGTAAAGCTTAATTTATACAGGATGTTTCTGAAAAAAGTAGCAGGTATTGGAGTAAAGTAGATGCAATAAGGAAGGGCATGCTGAGTAAAGCAGCGTGGTTAAGGGACAAAAAAACTGAAAGACAAATAGACGAAGTTGCGATTCGAAACCGGCCCTAGGCGTGGATTTGAAACATATAGAAAAATGGGGATAACAACAAAGCAGGTACATCAATTAAAAGTGGGCTGGCTGTAAACATAAAATCTGATCTAATAACCAACAAACAATTCAAAAGTACAAAAATACAAAAGAAACAAGGATGCTGCTAAGTATATATAAGCTGATTGAATGCGGCGTTGCAATGTCGTGTTTCCGTACATAATCCTGTGAGGGCTGGATTGACCTTTGCTTGTACTTTTAAATATGTTTTTCTCGAAAACGGTGGACTTTCGGACCACCAAACATTTATTTAATTTTTTTGTTTTGTAGTGCCCTATCACTTCATGCAAATTTCCTACTTATTTCAGAAATACCCTGTTGTTATGCTTTTAATCAATTGTTTAGAAAACGAAAACCGAAACTTAAGTTGTATTTGGAAAGATAAATGTACGTCTACATCTCCCCCACTTTCCACAAGAGATAATCATGCGTAACTTGGTATTTGAAAGCGTGTCTATAAACACGTATTATGTAGATACCTAATGTAGCAGATATGAATGAAACATTATGACATTGTCTATGTATCATATACCGTACATAGTCCTATAAAGCACTTTTGTTGGCGTTTAAATTTGAGCAAAAGTAAATAATCAATTCCTTATTAGGGTTAATTAAACTTTAACGCAAATCGCTACCTACCGCCCTTATTATTTTTCTTTTTTGCAAAATAAATATCTATTTCATCGATCTGATATTACTTAATAATGTTGTCTATTTGCATATAGATAGTAGCTCATTTGTACTAAAATCAATTGGTGCTACATTCTCGCTTATCGTAGTTAAATTTTCAGATTGACACGATGTAACTGTTATTATTATTATTATTATTTTAGTTTCAAGTAATTCTGATGCAATAGAGGCTGCTTTATGATCTGCCTGACTAAATGGCCCTTGAAGAAAACATGCCATATTTATCACTTCATCAGTAATTAGCATTTACTACTATCAAGTACCTATCTAATGATCAATAATCGGGGGAAAAACAGGAACTTTACTTTGGATAAGTACAATGTTAGTTATCAAAGGACGTTCTATTGAGACTTAGAATCTTAGAACTGACAACCTTATGATGACGATGAATAATAAAAAAAATATTTGGATAAATTTTTAATTGATTGAAAAGTACAAATTAAGCTGATAAGTGTGTAGGAAAATGGCAGAAACCTGTGGCGAAATTCAATACCAGTTTATGGTTAAAACGGGAACAATTTCCATATGGTTCGGGGGAATTGAAAATTAAAAGATGGCAACACTGCCCTCCCAGCGCCGATCTCATGACGTGCTAATGGAAGGCAGTTTTTTTTTACTCAACGTATGTTAAATATTTTTTCACAATTTAAAAAACAAAAGCTAAAACTTTTTTCTGAAGCAGCATACCCCCTTAATTTGAGCTATGACCCGCCACTGATTTCGGGTTCTTAAGGACCCTCTGAATAAGAATGAGGATGTAACGGTAGCTACTATTAAACACTTGCGTAGTTTTTTATTCGACGATGGGGTTAAACGAACCTTTTAATTCGTACATTGTGAGTGTGTCTCGTTCAGTACCAACGACTATCGATTATTTATTTCTCAACCTGACCGTGCAAATGAACAATAGTATTTTTTCATAATTATTTTTTCGAAGGTGGCACTACAGAACCGGCAGAGTACGCTGATCCTATGAAGATGTCACTTCCGTTTTGTAGAACAAAAAACGGTATTCGTTATTGTTCGTAACCATTGAACGCAAAAATGTCACGCTCTATGTGCCCATCGTTATAAAGGAAATGTAAAGGCGTTGCCTTTTTCCTGCATATATGCTTGCACTAGAAAATTGTTGGCTAAACTTAATTTGCCTATCAATCACAAAATTTTCATTAAAAGTCGTAAATTACATTAAGCAGAATTATCAAATTGTAATACATTGCTCTGGCGACTACACCTTACAAATAAAAAAATTCAGTACATAATACTTTTATGGTCAAGTATTTGTTATAATCATAGCCACAGATAATGGACTGAGTAACACCCTCATGAAATTGACCACTCTTCAGAAAGAGAGAAAACGACCGCTCGACCAAAACCTGTATCTTTTCTTGCAAGATTGTAAAGTGGACCAGTCAAAATTTTGGAAAAAGACAACTACTAGCCGCATGATCGCATTATCCCTCAGACATTTCTGCCTGTACAGTAAAAGCTCTTTCTTCGCGGGGTATACGTTCCATAAATATGCCGCGAATACGGAAACCGTGGATATGGAATGGTAATTAGTATGGAATCATAGGGGATACGTTCTAAGGTTCCAAAATAAAACCAATATGTATCAACATAAAATCAATTCATTGATAAATTTGCAAATAAAATTAATCGTTATAATCCCCTTTAGACAAGGGTTTAAAAAATTTAGTGATTATTTCT
>NW_020438977.1:118406-124237 GCF_000699045.2 Agrilus planipennis | reverse complement strand
ATCTTATTGTTCTATTAATATAAAACATTGTATAAAAGTACTGTATTTTATTTTAAAACACTTTTTTTCATGACAGAAAGACATATATTATTTTTAATCTGAGAGATTAGTTGCGCCCTGTAATGTCCGAATGTGACTTGCGCCCGACGGAAGGTTAATAAAGAATGAACTAAAGACATCATATGTCATTAAAATCAGCATCATCATCATAAGGTCGTCAGTTCTAAAACTGGTACCTCCACTCTTTCCTATACTGAGCTAATCTTCGCATTTCCCTAAAAGTAGAATATCCCACATTCTTAACTATTTGCGAACAGTAATCGAATCTAGGTCTACCTCTACCCCTCGTAACTACTGCTTCTGCCTCTAATATACAGGGTGTCCCATTTATAATAATTAAAAAAAAAAACATGGCTTCCTGACACAAAATACAACAAAAAAGTGTTCTATAATTTTTTAATCCATTGACAATTGAGCTCGCAAATCGTCTTTGTAAATTTGAACGTACAATTTGTTTCATTACGGGCCTGGATCTAGACGACTAACGTCGTTCAACTGATGTAGTGTGGATGTAACAAGTACCTACCGGGAAGAAGCCGAATGCACTTCCACCTTGTAAAAAAAAGGTAAAACTGAAAAAGAAGCGTACCTTTTATAAAAAATGTTGAAATTGTCCGCCATTCGCTTCAATGCAACACTCATAGCGGCATACCCAGTTGCTGCGAATTTTTGCCCAGGGAATATTTCGAATTATACGATAGGCATTGGTAATGTAACTCACCACCAAATGACGGTTAAATAAGAACCCTACTAGAATGCACTATCACACTACTAATTGTCCTTATTGTAATAGTCTTTTATGAAATGACCACTAAATAAATAAACTAACACTAACAAACAAGTAAATTCCAAAACAATCCAATGCGAACTGAACAACCTGTTAGAAACTACAACATTATGTGCATTTATTCCAGTCACTTCCAGCAGTGTAATTATACGAGGTTATATCAATATTTCGCTTTTTACATTTAATGAAAACAAAATAACCAAAATTGGTCCTTCTGGACACATCCTTGTATTACTCCACGTGGGGTTAATGAGCCCTGTCAGGCAAAACTAACGTTTAACACATATGAATGGTCAAAGTAGGTCTGCATCTTGCCTCAACTATTACAACCATAACACATACACTTGTTTTCGTACACTAGTACGTTATGTTACAAACCTTTACCAAACGCTGGGTGGTGAGGGTTGTTTGTGCACCGCTTCTCACTATTCCGTAGTCGTTAAAATTTCTTTTCTATTTAAAATAGCATAATACTCGACCACATTCGGTCTACTTCAGTTTACGATCATAGGATTTTCGATTGTGATACGTACGTAGTTTTTCTAACATGTTGTCATCTAATAAACCTTAACGCGAGTGCATTTTCTTCGGCTGATCTGTAACTTAATACCAAACATAAACAATAATATTACTCCAAAAAACAGCTGATTCCAAAAGTGAATTTTTCTACGATCAGCTGGAATCAAAATAAATTTGCGATTGTGCAGGGCCGTCATCAAAACTGTTATAATTTTATAATTTTTTATTTTGTTTCAAAAGTCAAAAGTGTTATAACATTTTATGCTCCAATGTCCATAGGAATCTGTGGTATAAATAATAATTATTATAACGGGGACACCCTATATGTCTCTGACTAGACTTTCATGCCTGAGAAGGTGACCTACTAATATATCTCGCCTATTTCTTATTGACTTCCATAGTCCTTTGTTCTCCAACTCTTTCTAATACCTCTTCATTTCTAATTTTTTCTATCCACGGTATCCTCATCATTCGCCTGTAACACCACACNAAAATGAAACCAATATGTATCAAAATAAAATCAATGTATTGATAAATTTGCAAATAAAATTAATCGTTATAATCAGCTTTAGGCAAGAGTTTAAAAAATTTAGTGATTTTTTCTTGTTTTAAATTTTGAAATTAGTCCACTCGGTTATATTTCTTATAAAAGTCGCCTCAACACGAGCCAATAGTACTCAAAAGATGCTGATACGTTGAAAAATAACACCGAATACTTTTCTATTCGGTTAGATTTTTTATAAAAACCGCTTCGGAACGTACCAACTGTACACACTCAAACTAAGGGGATTCAGTAGTACACGAGCCGTAGAGTAAAAACATCCTTAACGGTTCTAGATATCACGAGTTTAATATTTGGAACAGAGGTTTGAAATTTTGTAGTAATATAGATAAAGCTTCGTCCTAAAGCTTGTCGAAGGCCATTTTTTAAGTTTTTAATTTCTATTGAAAATACGTGTCCTAAAAAAAGCATCAACTTTAAGCACTTGCAAAAGCTTTTAATGAATATATTATTGAAAACCGAAAACGTACCGAGTTACTGTGAACCTTTGTCTGTTACCATACAAAAAATTAGATATTTATCTAGCAGCGTTAAATTACAATGTTTAGAATAGAAACCCATGTTTTCGGAAAAATTCACACTAGGCACAAGCGGTCTATTGCAGTCAGTCCCCTTAATAAATGACACCGAATCCTTTTCTGTTTACCGATTGCAATCGCGAATAATGAAATTTTTAACCGCGAATACAAGAACTGGATTGCAATTTTTTCACCCGGGAATAAGAAAAATGCGAATAAGGAAACCGTGAATAAGGAAATTTTACCGTATTTATTTTACAGCTAGATAGAGAAAGCGCAGTTTGTTCTCTGTCTTAGAGTTAGTACTTATAATGTCATAGAATTAATGTAAAGAAGCATCAGGGTTTTTGGTTGTATCTATGATCACACATTCCTAATTGACCTTTATCTAACGGGTACATTTTTATTTTAGCATTGTTAATTATAATCATAGTAGTCCAGTCGGTAGAGAATTTTCCCGATATAAAAGTATGTAACCGAGGAAAAGTTAAGCATTCCTGTATATTTTTAAACTTCGAAAAAGTGTGCATTAACAAATGGGGAAGTCGAAACTTGACAATAACCAGGTTTGATTGATTGATTACATTGTTTATCGCTGCAGCTGATTTCTCCAATGTTAATAGAATTTTAAATTAAAAAAACAATTTATAATATAAAATCTGTATTTAAATTTTGAGAGTTAAAGACATTTTTGAGTTATCAGAAAAATAGAAAAATTTGAGTCACTGAGTTTAAAATAAAAGAATAAAAAGCATTACTTAGATAGGTACCTATGTACGTCATGGAAACAAGAAAATACTTTAGTTATGAAAGTTTTATTTTTGAAAGGACGGAGATTTTAAAGGCGTTACCTGTTCTGAGAATTTACTATCTGCGTTATTTTCCAGTCGATTGTTCTTGTTTTTGAAAACCTAAGCGATAAATTTCTTCATTTACCCCACATCCTGTCAGGTAATTATTATTTCCATTACAAGGTTCAGAACATATTACATATTAATCAAAAAACACATGTTTCGACACAGTAAACAAAAGCGAAATGTCTTGAGCAGCAGCCTAAATAAGTAAAAAGCGTAGGTATCACTTCCAAGACAATGAAGTAGATATATAAGGTTTACCTACACACCATGTGAACTTGAAACCAAAATTACTTCAGTTATTGCAGTTCCATTACATTTATATTATAATACGTTTATACGCCCTTTTTTTCCGTGAAACGACTTTTTTTTTTATTACTGCTACGCTTCGTCATCTGCTATAAAACGTTGTACCCACAGAACAGTAGGCGTTGCTTTTAGGCGGTACTTAAAAGGAAAGATTTGTGAAAACCCGATTACTGTAGCAATCTTGGTTTAATATCCATTTCGTAATGACAATCTTTTTCACTTTCAGTAAGTTTATGGTTTTCAAGTTTTATCATAATAGAGGATTTTATAAAACATATGATGTCGCACGACAATTTGAACGCTGAACAACTTCTGGCAATTAAACATTTAAATAGCATTGTGCAATTAATAGTAATGAAATAGTAATATTATAGGAAAATCAAATCAAATCACCGATACATTGTAATTTATACATCGAAGACGCGATCAACATCATTAAAGACAGTACAACTGTAGAGATAGATTTACAGGGGCAAAAGATTAGTATACTTAGATTTGCAGATGATATAGCAGTATTAGCAACTAGCAAGGAGAAGTTAGAGACAGCTTTAAATAAAATGAAAGCGGTATTGATAAAACAGTATTGTATGAAAATAAATAAAAATAAAACAAAAATACTGGTATGCAAGGGAAGAAAAAGTAGGAAAACGGAGAATATAAAGATAGGAGACGAAAAATTAGAAGAAGTAGCTGATTTTATCTAGGAAGTCAGATAAGTCAGGATGGAAGGAGTATGGATATGAAGCGGAGGATGGCGCAAGGTCGAGTCGCCTTCAATAAAAAGAAGTAACTTCTGTGCTCGCGAACGGTTAATTTAGAAAATCGAAAAAGGTTGTTAAAGGTGTATGTTTGGAGCACGGCGCTGTACGGATGCGAAACATAGTTGGTGAGAGCGGCGGAAAATAAAAGGTTACAGGCGTTCGAAATGTGGTGTTATAAACGAATGATGAGGATACCTTGGATAGAGAAGGTTAGAAATGAAGAGATATTAGAAAGAAAAGGAGAACAGAGTCAATACGAAATAGGCGAGATAGGATAGGACACCTTCTCACGTATGAAGGTCTAGTCAGAGACATATTAGGGGCAGAAACGGGAGTTAGGAAGGGTAGATAGACTACTGTTCGCAAATAATTAAGGAAATGGGTTGTTCTAGTTTTAGGGAAATGCGAAGATTAGCTTAGGACAGAAAATAGTGGAGATGCTTTAAAAAAAATACAACGATCACTGCTGGCCGTGGTCATTTTATACTACTCTTCAAACGACCACGGCTAGCAGTGATCGTTTTTGAACTACAGAATGACCAGAACTAGCTGAGGTCGTTGGCAGACTTTGATCCTAACATATTCACTAGAAGCATTTCACTAGTATGTAAAATAAGTATCGTTTCACATTTGTCGTACCATATGAACGCGTATGGAACGCGTGTTCGTTTAAAAAAAAAATAATATTTCGAAAACAGTAAAATTTAGGAATAGGAAAGTCAATCTGAGAACATAAATAGAGTTCAAAACCGCCATAATATACATGGCATTCCATTTAAAATAACGAAGTCGATGTCAACTTTCGGTATAATCGGAAGTGCTTCATGTATGTCGTTACTTCAGTTGAAAAGAGCATACCGAATAACGTTATTGCACAAATTTTCAAAATTTAAATCGAAGTAGATTCCGAAGTATTGTAATGGGTGTTCACTGTGAGACACCCTGTATAGTACATTAAACTGACGATTATTTACAGATGTCATTTTTGTAGATAAATATATTTTAATACTTACTCCATGTAATTACATATTGCAAAAAGGTAGTAATGTATGGTACATAAGGATCATACTGTAATGTTCGTGGGTGTAACAAAATTAACTTTTAAGACTGCTAACGACAAAACTATTTATTTACACTAATTATATTATTAAGGAACTTAAAACACTATTAAATTATTACTAAACTTAGGTGATGAATTATTCTATATATTTACACTACTGTTGATATATCACTATTCACTGCGCTATTTATTTCACTGCTATCACTGTCAATTTATTTCTCGATTCACTTCTGCAACGGTCAATTTATTTCTACTCCCTTACGGCGATCGTCTCTTCCTTTAAATACTCTTTTGTTTACTTTCGGGAACCTTCTAGAAACATCCGGATCGTTTATTTTTTCTTTGAACTGTTTAACTGCTTTCCCAGAACGCAGGTACGACACACACATTTACAAATACGG
>NW_020438977.1:109154-115576 GCF_000699045.2 Agrilus planipennis | reverse complement strand
CAGTCACTTCCAGCAGTGTAATTATACGAGGTTATATCAATATTTCGCTTTTTACATTTAATGAAAACAAAATAACCAAAATTGGTCCTTCTGGACACATCCTTGTATTACTCCACGTGGGGTTAATGAGCCCTGTCAGGCAAAACTAACGTTTAACACATATGAATGGTCAAAGTAGGTCTGCATCTTGCCTCAACTATTACAACCATAACACATACACTTGTTTTCGTACACTAGTACGTTATGTTACAAACCTTTACCAAACGCTGGGTGGTGAGGGTTGTTTGTGCACCGCTTCTCACTATTCCGTAGTCGTTAAAATTTCTTTTCTATTTAAAATAGCATAATACTCGACCACATTCGGTCTACTTCAGTTTACGATCATAGGATTTTCGATTGTGATACGTACGTAGTTTTTCTAACATGTTGTCATCTAATAAACCTTAACGCGAGTGCATTTTCTTCGGCTGATCTGTAACTTAATACCAAACATAAACAATAATATTACTCCAAAAAACAGCTGATTCCAAAAGTGAATTTTTCTACGATCAGCTGGAATCAAAATAAATTTGCGATTGTGCAGGGCCGTCATCAAAACTGTTATAATTTTATAATTTTTTATTTTGTTTCAAAAGTCAAAAGTGTTATAACATTTTATGCTCCAAATGCCCGTAGGAGTCTGTGGTATAAATAATAATTATTATAACGGGGACACCCTATATGTCTCTGACTAGACTTTCATGCCTGAGAAGGTGACCTACTAATATATCTCGCCTATTTCTTATTGACTTCCATAGTCCTTTGTTCTCCAACTCTTTCTAATACCTCTTCATTTCTAATTTTTTCTATCCACGGTATCCTCATCATTCGCCTGTAACACCACACATCGAATGCTTCTAACCTTTTCTTTCCCGCCGCTCTCATTATTCATGTTTCGCACCCGTACAGCGCCGTGCTCCAAACATACACCTTTAACAACCTTTTTCGAATTTCTAAATTAACCGTTCGCGAGCATAGAAGTGAATTCTTTTTATTGAAGGCGACTCGACCCTGCGCTGTCCTTTGCTCTATATCCCTACTACTCCTTCCGTCCTGACTTATATCACTGCCTAAATACCTAAAATCGGTCACTTCTTCTAATTTTGCAATTGTTGTGCTTCACTAAGAAATATATTTAAATTAATGCTTCCACACTGGAGTATTTTTAGTAGTGCGACAGACCAATGATGGACAATGTCGACGTCAAAAATTTTATAATTTCAAAGACTGCATTTGGAATAGCTGCAGTGCAGACTATACAAGGAAGAGCAGGGGAAGAAGGTATGACTGAAAAACCTTTTTCATTTCGACGTTAATCTTAGAAGGATGTATAGAAATCCTTTTATCAATAGATTGCTGTTGTAAGGATCGACCCAATATTTCCCATTCTTTATATTCTTCTTCTTTAAATAATAAAGTAAGCTCATCCTTGTCTTTCTTCTGCGACTTCATTTTAATAACTGTTTCTTTAAATTTGAAATGGATACGTTACTACATCGGCTACAATATCGAAACACTGCGAAAAATCGCTCTCTATACATATGAACCAGTAACTATCGCGCTACTGTAGCGCTACAAAATGTAACTCATGTGAAAAGGTCATAAACCAATGAAATTTCAATTGCTGGTTGTCGGATTTTCAACGAGAGGGTTTAGTTGAAACCTTTAAAACGAGCGTATAATGTTTATCAACTCTAAAACTCTACAAGGTGACAAAATCATCCTAATAGGTTATCATAAATCAAAACCTGATACAGCAGCAAGCAACAGAAACTGTAACAAATCGGTCATGCTGATGATGTATTCATATTAACGAGAAAGAGTAAACAGGAACTATATCCAAACAAAAAATAATTTAGTATAGTAATCAATAAATAATACAAATTAGGACAAACCACCTATCTCAATTACAATCTTGATTACCAATTTTCATTAGGTAGATTTTTTGTTATACCTATTAAACTATTATTATTGCTGGTGTTCGCTTTTAATTTTTTCTCTGCTAGAAATACCCGGCACTGCCGCGTAACCGGCGTCCTTTTCCGGTACCCGACCGGATCCTAAAAAAGGTGCTTTCTGCACTTTAAAGAACACATTTACTGTGCAAATACCCAGTTGAGTGTACGATTTTAATGAGTTAGCAACTAACCTTATAATGAACACGGCAGATTAATTATTATTTGGCATATTTATGATTACTAGTTTTTTCGTTGGCGTTTATTTAGCGATTGATATTAGTGATATTCCGACTAGTCGGCGACTAATCGGCAAAGCTCGCCGACTATCCGGCTTCTTACTTTATATGTATTTCTCAATACACTGTATATATGAGGAATTACACAAACTAAAAACATTGATTCTTAATTAATATTATTATTTTAGAATCAGTCTTATCTTCATCAATAAACATCGACAAATATATTCCTTTTATTTAAATAAAACAGTAGGAATTTGTATTATTAACAGATTTGGATTTACGACTGGAAGGAATACTCTGTGATCGAGCATTTCAGCACAGAACCTAACTGAGGTGTTACGGTTGGATGTCCCACCACGAGAATTGGTAAAAAAAAGTCCATACGCAAGATTGTCTTTTTGACATAATTAAATTATAATTGAGATCTTTCACTTTAATGAACAAGAGAAGTATTAAAATAATTCGAAGTGGTCTGTATTCTGTCGAAACTGCCAGACGCGGATCACGATTTCGATCTTTTTGGATCTCATCAGCGCATCGCAGGCAGCTCCGACAGAACTTTTACCTGCTGTCTTAACAGTACGTTTTAGAAAATACTACAAGTGGCGTAGTAAACGCCATCTGTAGCGCGATGCTACATTTTAGGATTACGTATGCTCCAACAAGGTCCACTTGTGTGGATATCTACTTGCCGAAAACGAATCCCGGCATAGCCAACCTCAACGTGATAGGCACGTTAGCTTAATCGAATAAAATAATTCGAAGTGGTCTGTATTCTGTCGAAACTGCCAGACGCAGATCGCGATTTCGATCTTCTGGATCTCATCAGCGCATCGCAGGCAGCTCCGACAGAACACAGACCAACTTTTACCTGCTGTCTAGAGAAATATTATTTTTTTACACAAAAATACTACTGTGACCCTTGCAAAAGTAAAAATCAAGAAACAATGCGAAGGAAGCAAAACTTGCGCTCAAATAAGCTGTAAACGAAGCATCATGGAAATTACCGAATATCCCCGAAACCGTGATCGGCTTGGCCGACTAATCGGCGGACTAGTAGGCCTCTTTAGAACCGACTGATCGGCTAGTCGGCCAAAGTCATAATCGGCACATCTCTAATCGATATATAGTACATACATACGTAATATTTCTTACCTGTGAGAAATATGCCGGTAAAAGACATCTTTGGTCGTCTAGCCGTGAACTTTGTACTCTTTCCAATAATTCGAACAAATCTTGTGACGCTTCTTTTATGTGGTTATCCCCCGTCATCGACCTGTGACTTGTCGAAACGGGGGTTGTCGCAGGTCCGGATGAATGCCACGTGGCACCTCCTGAATGCTGTCTTCTGTAACAAAATATGGAAAAATAAATATTGGGGGAAAACAAGTTCATGTACAGGTATATTTACATTTTATGAGTAGAAGAGCAAAATATATTAAGAAACCAAGCGTACCAGGAAAATGTGTCATAACACTTTTTATTCCACAAAAAAGGTTAAGTAAATTTCACTGTGTCAGTGAGAAGCTCCTTGTCAAATATTTTTTTAATAAATGTAAATACTAAAAAAGTTTTTTTTTAGTTCTTCAATAGATTAAAAGATTATTTGATTGATGGTTTTTTATCACTATTGTAGGACTATTGATAGATATCTTTTTGTTATTTACATCACCATTTCGTCGACTCATCAACATTAAAGTTGCATCGGATAGCGGTTTTGCCAGGCACCGGATAGTGGATTAATATATATATAATCAATATAAAATAATCGATTTTTCTAGAAAACCGTTAAATTTAAAAAAAAATTCGCATCGAATGGTATCATTTATAATATGGGTCATTCTATTCATCTTGTAAGTTAGTCAAGGCTAGGTTTCGATATTTCCGGCTCTGAATAACATACACATTTTGCCAATAGCAAAAAAAATACAAAAATTCATGCTAAAATGTTAAATCGAATTGTCCAAGCCAGAGGTTTTTGGCTTTTATGGTTTAAATGCTATTTGGTCTCATTCAAAGAGCTGAAATCGTTGAATATCTCAAAAATTACTAGAAATAGATAACGCAACTATAAATACTGCATTTGGAATATTTTTATAAATATTCGATGTTGTTTAATTCTGAGATATTAAGTAGAAATGATGTATTTACTATGGTGAAATTTTAAGAAACAATACATTATTTTAAAATAAAATAATTCGAAGTGGTCTGTATTCTGTGAAACTGCCAGACGCGGATCGCGATTTCGATCTTTTTGGATCTCATCATATCTCGCCTATTTCTTATTGACTTCCATAGTCCTTTGNTTTAAGACTGCTAACGACAAAACTATTTATTTACACTAATTATTAAGGAACTTAAAACACTATTAAATTATTACTAAACTTAGGTGATGAATTATTCTATTTATTTACACTACTGTTGATATATCACTATTCACTGCGCTATTTATTTCACTGCTATCACTGTCAATTTATTTCTACCTTTTTTTGACGATCGTCTTTTCCTTTCGGGAACCTTCTCGAACCGTCCGGAAAAGTTTCTTTTTCTTTGAACTGTTTAATTGCTTTCCCAGAACGCAGGTACGACACACACATTTACAAATCCGGCGCACATGAAGAAAGGCGCCCGCGGCTAGTCGGCGAATCGATAAGCCGCTCACACACACGTATGCCCGATCGCACACAAAACACGCATGTGCTCGCTACAATACTTTTTTACTGTCTCTATCTTCAAGGTAACGAAGATTATAGTTCTAATACATATGAATAGCGATAAATTAATAATCTAATGGATTGTATCTCGGCATGTAACTCATTTTTTTTTGTTGATCATTTCTTTTTGTCCAATTTTTCACATATAATTTAATGTCAAGACTGTTTTTTGTATCCGAAAACTAGGTGTACGGTATTCTATTTTTTAGTCTACAAAAAATGTAAGCAAATGTAAAACCACATGAGATTTTTTCTGAAAGAGGTGAAATAGTAAATTACTAGGAATGTACACATGTGAGTGTAACGGACTGTGTATTTTAATCACCTACTCAAAAATGTCCAAATTGCTCTTGACATACTGAAATTGATGACCAATAAATAAAATATAGAAACGGTATGTAAGGAAGTAGTTTTGAAGTCTGTTTCAAAGCAATTTCTCCAAACCGATTACAATTTAAGAAAGTCCACCTGTTCAGAGATGCCAATACAAAAAAAAATATTTCCAAAGACATGGCCCTCCACACTATCCATAATTTTTAAGGAAATGTATATAATATAAATTGATTTTAAAACAAATACTTTCTGCCTTTTTCTTGGAATTTTGGCGGATCTGGTGCTGAGCAATCAGTAAGTTCATCACACGCAGGTCCAGCGGAGGCGGAATAATTAATCAAAAAATTTCTTGTTAAATTCTAATACCATACCTATCGGTTATTTAGTGGCAATTGTCGACCGCATTAGTTTTTGATAACAACAATTTGTCTTGCTAACTTCATTACTTCATACACGTGATAAATGGTGCAATCTCTTCCCACCGGGCCACCGAATTATGCTCATAAATTTCAAGCATTCCCTTTCAAACCTGTTCACCCTCACTGGGTCTAAATAAAATTTAACCTTTCATCGGGCGCATATAATCTGAGAGATGAAGTGATGCGTTTTTCTTTTGTCAAATTCGTACTTTTGTGTGAGGCGGTGTAGGGGCTCAACAAGTAGCTTCTCTAATTACCGTCACGCGACAAATAAACAAAAAAACAATATTGTTACCGTTTTACTAACTGCTGGTCGTATGTTCGTAATCTGTAGGGTGAGTTGAGCCTGATCATGTGAAATTGTAAAAATTGTATTTTTGGGGATTTCTTTTAATATTCTACTTAATAATAATAATTTTTATAAAAATAATAATAATATTGATAAAACTAAAAGGACGTCTTTGAAAACTTTATCTCACGAGTTGTGTTTACAACAACTTCAAAGGCGAGCTTCTAAAACATTTGGAACGCCTATTGAACTACAGCAGGAACTATCCAAATTTAAACCTTAATCTTAAAAACCCAGCGCACCTAACACTTGTCACGAAGGACAAACAAAGAGCAGCTTCAAATGCAGAAATCTAAAAAAATTAGATACTCCAAATATGCATGTAAAAAATGTATGCATGTATTTTTTGTTTAGAGAACGCAAATATGGTT
>NW_020438977.1:94520-107151 GCF_000699045.2 Agrilus planipennis | reverse complement strand
TAATTTTATTTGTTTGATAGATATTTTGTATGGATATAGAGAAGGAGGTAAATGGAAATGTATTATTGTATAGCAGCTGTCCACGCGGACGCATCGCTCACTCAAGTAGGAGAGAGACAGATGTCGAACGCTGCCGAACGCGGAGGCCGATTGTGCCTCTTTGTCGCTCGTTCCGCGTTCTCGCTTGCACTTCAAGCCTTAAATGGAACGCCTCAGAGCGAGGTAACGCCGCATGAGTCATGTTTTTTCGTGCATGCAGCCGGGCTCCATCGAATTATAAAACGTTGTCACGTCAAAAGATAAAGTTGTTTAATTATTTAACTGCCACTCTGGAAAAAACAATATAATTTAAAAGTAACGGTCAGGAATCTAACTTAACCTCTTTACAAATTATCTCGAAATACACAGATTATAAGCAAAGAAAAATAGGAAAGATTCATATAACCTCATTGAACTGTTTCGGCATTTTTATAGAAATTAACTAAGTCACATTACGATGTTACGATGTTCGTTCTTAACTAATTTACTTTAACATTTCCACCGTACGTATTGAAACTTGAAACTTCAAAAATAACCTTAACCTCAACTGAATTTTTATAAATTACAGGGCCAGGTGCAAGCAGCAACAAATATCAACGTTGTCAAGTTGTCCTGTGAAGAACGAGACTGAACTATTAATTTGTACCATTAAAAAAACATTACCGCATTGACACTCTTACGTGCTATGTTCACCTTACCTATACATATATCTGATATTTGTTGTTTGCATTAGCTCTTATTTTACTACTAATCATTAGCAGATCAATTTATTAAGGATATTACTAGAGTTCTATAAAAGGTAGGTAGGTATTCCATAGAGATAACACAATAAAGCTTATTAGAAATGTGTTTGTTAAAAGGAACAGAAAATAAAAAGAGATTTAGCTCTTTTGCTTTTGTTTTTGTTGGATTCATACTCCTGCAGTCAGCCGTGCTGGCCAATTAAAACCACCATTAAATAATGAAAGAGAAGGAAGGGGAGGTTTTACTATTCCTTATCCCGTTTTACCGCCACATGCACGGTTACGTGAGGTTGCCTACTCTATTCTATTATCTCTAGGAGGTATTCTTCCCATTCACTTTGGTTTCATCCGATGGCAAGAAATCACACAAAAATACATGCTTAATGCAAGTTAACGTCTACATCTACATCTGCATCGATTTTGCATGATAGTTACAAGTTAAAACTTACTTTTAAATAAATACACAATTACATTCAAAATTTTTTGACAAAGTACATAAGGATATCGACATGTCGAACTTACAGACATTCTTAGATCCCATAAAATGTAAGCAATATTCTGCAGATGGCGTTCATTATGCTATTTGCACTAATTCATTAAACGCTGTCTAAAGCAGCAAGTAGCAGCACTTTGATCTGATACTGATTACAATATGAACTTTATTTTTTTTATACCAATAGTACATTCTAGTAAAGCTAAAATGTAACGAAACGCGTGATAGGCTAGGTAAGAGGACAGACGAAATACTAAAAAATAGTGGTATGAAAGAAAAGGAAAAGTATGGAAAGAGCGAATATAAAGATAGGAGATGAAAAATTAGAAGAAGTGACCGATTTTAGATATCTAGGAAGTCAGATAAGTCAGGACGGAAGGAGTATTAGGAATATAAAGCAGAGGATAGCGCAGGGTCGAGTCGCCTTCAATCAAAGGAAGTCACTTCTATGTTCGCGAACGGTTATTGTTTGGCTTAAAAGAACCTTACAAGTACCTATATTTCGACTCGGGTACTGCTACGAAAGGTAATTTCCGAAACATATTTAACATTTATACATCTATAAAATCGTAGAGTCGGGACATAACAAATTAAAGTAAACACAATGATAATTGTTGTCGTAGGTTACCCGGATCTAACGAGAAATTATCCAACTTCCAACAATTCCGGAAACCACATAGCTCTACGCTCGATCTAGACGATCAACAAGATGAGTAATCAGTACTGGGTAGCGCCTAGCGGGAACACATGTTTATGCATATGTATGTATAAACATCGTTCCATATGGGCATTTTCGTTTGCATTTATAATCAAAATGAGCCGCATGCCTGTACCATCCCGCCCAATGGAATTTGTAATTAATTCCAAAAGCAGCACTTCGACGTTTATTGTTTGCAATACAAAACAAATCATTACCATTGACACACTTTTGACAAATTATATTGTTTTTTCTAGGATGGCGGTCAAATAATTAAACAACTTTATGTTTTTTGTTACGTTTCGGTTTATTCAACCCTCTTCAGACCAATTTTTTTTGTCTTTTTTAACTTACAGTTCTACTACGTTAGGTAGTATACACTTAGACGTAAAATATAATTTTCTGCTTGTTTTTTTTTCAATATAATTTAAAACGGTCAGGAATCTAACTTAAATTGAAAATATGCCTACGGAAAACGGCAAAAATAATTCTACAAAACCATGTCACATCAAACAAAACTAATAACCAGCCCATCAAAGAAAAAAAAAGGAGAATCCTAAAACTGTTAATGAATGGTCAGTTACCATAAAACAAATGGAGGGTTACTGCTTTACCAAAACATTCAGAATCAGTATACAGCAGTTCAACATGAAAGACTGTTTAAAATTAAGTTAATATCTGTGTACAATCAGTAACACTCTAAAAGGTATGTTCTTTGACTATCAATTATACTTTACTAACAAATGTATAGTACCTAACATGAAAGAATGTTTAATGTTAAGTTAAAATCTGTGTACAAGCAGTAACGTTTTAAAGGGTATGTTCTTTGACTATCAATAAACCGAAACGTTACAAAAAAAATCGGTTGTCTGTAAAGTCGGTTTACTGACGATAGTTGAACGTGACAACGTCATAAGAAAATACTGATGGAATGATTTCATTTTTCAAAAGAAAATTTTAATTTTATTTGTTTGATAGATATTTTGTATGGATATAGAGAAGGAGGTAAATGGAAATGTATTATTGTATAGCAGCTGTCCACACGGACGCATCGCTCACTCAAGTAGGAGAGAGACAGATGTCGAACGCTGCCGAACGCGGAGGCCGATTGTGCCTCTTTGTCGCTCGTTCCGCGTTCTCGCTTGCACTTCAAGCCTTAAATGGAACGCCTCAGAGCGAGGTAACGCCGCATGAGTCATGTTTTTTCGTGCATGCAGCCGGGCTCCATCGAATTATAAAACGTTGTCACGTCAAAAGATAAAGTTGTTTAATTATTTAACTGCCACTCTGGAAAAAACAATATAATTTAAAAGTAACGGTCAGGAATCTAACTTAACCTCTTTACAAATTATCTCGAAATACACAGATTATAAGCAAAGAAAAATAGGAAAGATTCATATAACCTCATTGAACTGTTTCGGCATTTTTATAGAAATTAACTAAGTCACATTACGATGTTACGATGTTCGTTCTTAACTAATTTACTTTAACATTTCCACCGTACGTATTGAAACTTGAAACTTCAAAAATAACCTTAACCTCAACTGAATTTTTATAAATTACAGGGCCAGGTGCAAGCAGCAACAAATATCAACGTTGTCAAGTTGTCCTGTGAAGAACGAGACTGAACTATTAATTTGTACCATTAAAAAAACATTACCGCATTGACACTCTTACGTGCTATGTTCACCTTACCTATACATATATCTGATATTTGTTGTTTGCATTAGCTCTTATTTTACTACTAATCATTAGCAGATCAATTTATTAAGGATATTACTAGAGTTCTATAAAAGGTAGGTAGGTATTCCATAGAGATAACACAATAAAGCTTATTAGAAATGTGTTTGTTAAAAGGAACAGAAAATAAAAAGAGATTTAGCTCTTTTGCTTTTGTTTTTGTTGGATTCATACTCCTGCAGTCAGCCGTGCTGGCCAATTAAAACCACCATTAAATAATGAAAGAGAAGGAAGGGGAGGTTTTACTATTCCTTATCCCGTTTTACCGCCACATGCACGGTTACGTGAGGTTGCCTACTCTATTCTATTATCTCTAGGAGGTATTCTTCCCATTCACTTTGGTTTCATCCGATGGCAAGAAATCACACAAAAATACATGCTTAATGCAAGTTAACGTCTACATCTACATCTGCATCGATTTTGCATGATAGTTACAAGTTAAAACTTACTTTTAAATAAATACACAATTACATTCAAAATTTTTTGACAAAGTACATAAGGATATCGACATGTCGAACTTACAGACATTCTTAGATCCCATAAAATGTAAGCAATATTCTGCAGATGGCGTTCATTATGCTATTTGCACTAATTCATTAAACGCTGTCTAAAGCAGCAAGTAGCAGCACTTTGATCTGATACTGATTACAATATGAACTTTATTTTTTTTATACCAATAGTACATTCTAGTAAAGCTAAAATGTAACGAAACGCGTGATAGGCTAGGTAAGAGGACAGACGAAATACTAAAAAATAGTGGTATGAAAGAAAAGGAAAAGTATGGAAAGAGCGAATATAAAGATAGGAGATGAAAAATTAGAAGAAGTGACCGATTTTAGATATCTAGGAAGTCAGATAAGTCAGGACGGAAGGAGTATTAGGAATATAAAGCAGAGGATAGCGCAGGGTCGAGTCGCCTTCAATCAAAGGAAGTCACTTCTATGTTCGCGAACGGTTATTGTTTGGAGCACGGCGCTGTACGGGTGCGAAACATAGACAGTGGGCGCGGCGGAAAAGGTAAGAAGCGTTCGAAATGTGGTGTTACAGGCGAATGATGAGGATACCGTGGATAGAGAATGTTAGAAATGAAGAGGTATTAGAAAGAGTAAGAGAACAGAGGAGTGTATGGAAGTCAATAAGATGTAGGCGAGATAGGTTAGTAAGACACCTTCTCAGGCATAAAGGTCTAGTCAGAGACACATTAGAGGAAGTTAGGAGGGGTAGAGGTAAACCTAGATTAAATTACATTTCCCAAATAGTTAAGGATATGGGTTGCTCTAGTTTTAGAGAAATGCGAAGATTAGCGCAGGATAGGAAAGAGTGGAGGTGCGTGTCCGACCAGTCTTAGGACTGACGACCTTATGTTGATGATGAGTACATTCTAGTAACGATCACCGCCTACAAATAAATTCAGTTCGGATGTTTGCAAGTCCGTTGTATATACATGGTAAGGGCATACGATTAAACACACATGGAAATAGATGAACATATGGTGTGTGTGATCTTATCATGATCACAAATAAATGGAAATTATCTGTCCATTACAATTATATATACAGCTCTTAAATGAAAAGTACTGAATGCTCTCTTTTCATAAAAAATTACAAAATAATAAAATGTAGAAGAAACGAATACCCACAGTCTAATAAAATAAGACTGCAATATGAGAAGGACATATGTATAAATAAACTCATGGTTACGATTCTTTTGGTTTTATCTCTCGTTGCAAAATAAAAGATAATTAGCTCACACACGTTTCTAAAAAATGAGCATAAAACAAAAAATAAATCATTATGAATTAACAGTGTGGTTGTTAGTACACATCCGCTATTGTGACACCAACCAAGTTAAATATTTGGGTGCGTTTTTTTAGACCATTTAAGCCAGACAAGTAACATATGGAGATGAAGTGTTAATAAACGGATTATCATGTTGGAAAGGACGGGACGAAACGTGATATTTGTGAGATAGGGCATGATATGTTATTTTACGCCAAATTTTTCTTTATTCTAACAATAACGCTAACATCAAATGTAATGCGTGATTTCAACAACAGAACTATTATACATATATGCAGTTGGCTTTCTGCAACTCAATCTTTTATAACTTGACGTAGATATTGTTTTGCATTTATTTTATATCTTTGCGATTGCCCATCGTTTTTGTTACTACTTTTTCCCATCTCTGTAATCACAAGGTGCAATGTCCGGAGAAGACGGCGGATTCAGTAAAAAATCCCACTTGAGTGTTTCTAAATATGTTTTGACAGCTTCTGAAGAATAACTTTATCATGCCTTTATTCGTATTCTAGATATTCTCTTCGTAATGCGCGGCTCAAATGAATCAATTACAGGCTATACCGATGATAATGAAACTAATAATAAGCAACACCATTTTGGTCCCACCAAATACACAACGTGACCTTCGAACTGCGGATATTTCGTTTTGGTGTTGATGTTGAAGTTGATGACAACAACTGACAGGGCAAAGTGTTGTATTATCTCTTCATGAGATGATTATGATATATATATATATTAATTTCTGATATATGTATATTCATTTCTTATTCCCAGTTACAATACGACGTAAATAATGCTTTCTCTTTAAATCAGTTGCTTGCAAGTGAAAAACCGCCTCTAAACGTCTGTTGGTTTTAGTTCATAAGGAAGCCAATTACCTTGCTTTTGAATCATTCTTATGGATTTCAATCGTATGAAAATTGTTTTTTGAGTCACTCTCAATGAATCTGCAAGCCCCTCTTGCGTTTGACTAGGTTGTTCATCGAGAAATGCCTCCCATTATTTGTCTTCGATTTTTTTTGCTGTCGAGGTTCATCTTCAATCAGCGCCTTTAAAACGTTGATACCATTCTGTACACGGTTTATCAGTTGGACCATTGTTACCAAAAACTGAAAATGCTGCATCATTAAAACAATTTGGACATATTTAACACATTAAAAAATAGGTTTCTTATGAAACTCGGAGCGGTAGGTATCTATATACTAACTGACAAAAGCCTACCCTCTTTGAGACTACTGAAATCAGGTATCACTATTTAATATTCATAACCGGCAGAGTCATCCCTTGAAAACGGATCGAACTAATTTATACACCCGATAATTATCACTGGCAGGGGGTGTAATGGCAATTTCATATTTTCTAAGTTACGATATACTTAATTGCGTCAGTGAATTTTCATCTTACTTGGAAATTCACTGTAAAATTAAAAAATTACAGGACTTGTTTTTCAACTTTGATGAATAATAAGGGTCGTTAACAAATATATTGTAGTAGCTTATGCTTCTCCAGATGACACCTGCCTAGGCATCTTTTGCTACGTTCTGGGTTGTAGTTTATGTTTTTACAGGTGACATTTGTCATTAGGCAATTCTTTACTTATTATTATTATTTTCCCGGTCTTCTCAGTTATCATTGGTTAACTTTGAGCAAGTGAAGACTGGCTGGTATCAAAAAACCTCACTCACATCTTTTGGAATACGATATGGATACCAATTTTTTGTTCTTAAATTTCATAGAGCTAAAAGTACTTCTTGCCCTGAAATATGATTGGTGATTATTAAAACTCCGCTTCTAATTTATCCTGTTGTGTAGATATGTCAGTATTGTTAAGAAATCTGCGTACTATTCCGCATGTATCAAAGATTACTGATTTCTGTAGAATTACGTATGTAAGTTTATATAGTTTCAACTAGGGTAGGCTAGTGTGTAATATTCTAGGAATATAGTCTATTCATGATATTACTATTGAAATAATTCGAATTGTGTTCTAGTTCCACATTTCTTTGGTTTCATCAGCCAAAGGAATATGTTTTTGCATTTTCTCAATATGTTTTTGTTTAAATTTTCAGTGTTTGGTACAGCAACATCTATTAGGTAGGTTGTTTTAGTTTCTTTGATGGTCAGTGTCATGTCAAGTCTGTTATGATTAACTGTTTTGTATGTAATTATGTCTCTAACCCAATAAAGCTTGGCTAAATGGTTTTCTAATACATTTTGTGGTTTGTATTTATAGTACGGCTCTATCTGGTTTATGAGTTTAAACTTTTTGGCTAACAGCGAGTGCATCTATTTAGCAACATTATTATGCCTGTCGGTGTATTATCGGCTGGCTAAAACTGAGCAACCCCCAGTGATGTGGTCGGTTGTTTCACGAGATATGTGTATTTTGGAATTTTTTATAATATATTTTTCATAGTTTCTTGTTTTTATTATTTTGTCCTGAATTGCTACCATGAAATCCCTCAGTTTCTGAGAATATATTTCCTTTCTTTAACCACATATTAGAAGCTTTGTTATCTAAATGTTACTGCTGTTATTAGTTCGGGTATTTTCCATGAAGCACTTTTGATTTCCACATTTTAATTTTGAGTTTTTCTTTCACAATTTTGTCCTCAGGATTAAAACCTGCATCATTAAGGTATAGTAACGTACCAGAGGTTGAAATGGCGCAGATTGAATTGTATAATGGACTATCAGCACTTCTTGCTCTAAAGTATAATCGCAAATTAATAATCTGTTGTAATGTAGATTTTTAATATGAATTATTCCTCTTCTTCCTAACTGTCTTTTGATTGTAAATCTTTTCAACAGCGGAGTGTATGTGATTCATGTTGTTGACTTTAAACAAGAAATTTTCCTTAACTCGATTTTTCTCTAACTACAACATAACTGGTTGCATATATGAGGTTCGAATTAGAGATGCCTGACTACTTACCTATTTTTGACTTCTTAGGTTTAGACCAGTAAGCTCCATCATAGATATAGCCGTTCAAGAGGCGATTAGAATTAAAGTTTATGATAATTACTAATGAAATAGAAATGTTATTATTAATAAGTGGTATATTATTATATAATCATGATATAATTGTTTTAAAAATGATGATATAACCTTAAAAACGTTTTGGTAACGTTTTTTGATTTTCAGATCTGCATAATGTCATTTAAATTTACATTCATAATATTTGTTTATTTTTCTACCGTTATTTTAAATCATAATGTTTTTAATTTTTTCTTGAAGAAATATAATTAAATTTGTGAAATTATTTTCTATAACAGATAACCAAGATGTGCTTGTAATTAAGTAAGAATATTTTGCTTTAACAGTAAATTTTAAGGTTTTTCTCAATATTTATTTTTCTTTTTTTAGCGCCTTTACATAATGGGTCATTGTCAAATTTTGCGCAGGTAAATTTAACTTNATAACTGATATGTGTTTTCTTTCTGAAATTATTTTATCTTTAATTTACTGAAGTACTGAAGTGCACTATAAATATATATTTATTTTCGATAAATAAAATCGGTAAGTAGTCGTTAACTTAATTATCGGAGTTGATATGAACGGGAGGGAACTCGGCTAGTACTCGGGAGGGAATTCGACATCTATATTTTAACCAAGACTACTTGCGGGAGGGAATTCAGCATCACCGTATTTTTCCAGATAAATGTTTAAAAACCTAAAACGCGTTTCGACAGCTCCTGTCTCATCCTCATCTCCTAAACGAAGATGCCATCTTGAGTATCGAAACGTGTTTTAGGTTCTTACTTTATCTGGAATTTTGGGTTACAGTATTGTAATGAATACACTACAAAAACATCCCTCACTCTACCTATAATTTTGCAGGTAATATAATATGATAGATTACATGGTTAAGATGTGTACAATTCATACAACAATGACTAATTGACACATTCAAAACGCTGCAGGGATTAATATGCCGATTCTAATGTTAAGAGTTTAAACTTGTAGAACTGGTGATTAGGTAGCTTTTGATCCCGTTTCAAACAGCCTGACCCGTCCTTTTGTTAGCGAAATAAAAAAGCCCTCAAACGACTTCAGATAAGGAAACATCTGGCCCTTGGAGTGGTTGCAACCCTAAAAATACTACATTATGTGGCGACAGTATACTTTATGCTGTAAAATAGGGGCTGTTTTTTAACACACCTCTAATATGTATATCCATTGAATTAAATCCCAACTATTTAAATCAGACCAAAAATTTAAAATTAGTTGCACGGGATATTTTGCTAAAATTCTTTCTTTTACCTAGTATTTAATCAAAATAGATTAACAAAAAAGCAAAAATTAATTAGTTCTAATTAATCTTGGTATGAAATCCTATAGCAATTATGTTTCTTTATTAAAAAGAAACGAGTATAGACGCCTGTATTACTGTTAATTACTCTTGATTACATTATCTTCGCCTTCATTCTTTAAGTGCATTCGATACTATAATAGTAATGTTCTTAGGTAAATAGTAGATATTGTTTACTATTTTTCACTCCAAAGCAATGAGTATTATTAAATTTTATACTTTAACTACCGAATTATCATATTTTTTGTTCATATGTACTAAGTGCTACTATAGTACGATCATCAACTATCAGACAGGAATAAATGAAATAGTGCTTGAGCGTTGCGGAGAACGCAAGGCGAAGGGGTGTTAAAATCAGTAGCGGTTCGTTAAACGAAACATACAACAAATATGTAAATAAACAAAAATTTTATAATATCCATTTCTTTCCTTAATTTTTTTCTAAGATGTTAATTCAGAGCCAACGATAAGGGATAAATACTTCATTAATTTTATTCAGAAACCAAATCCGATGTTTCACCTATTGTTTGTAGGCTTCTTCAAGGCTGTAATATTATACATAAAAAAAATAGAAATGCTGTCAATACACAACGTAGTAGTATTACGCAGTTAGCATCATCAATCACGATGTGTTGCGTACCTACCTATTTACAAACAATTCTTTTAAATTCAATTTTTCAAACAATTTTTGACACAATGAAAGTAATTAAACAAATTGTTCACAAAAGTGAATTTCGACCACTCGAAGCAACGGTGCGAACAGTTTCGAGCTCACAGTGACCGTTCAAACTTCATGAACAAAACACCACAAATTAATAAATGTATGTTAGTACTGGACATTTGGTCTACTACTTCTTCCGTCCTGACTTATTTAACTTCCTAGAAACCAAAAATCCGTCACTTCTTCTAATCCTTCGTCTCCTATCTTTATATTCGCTCCTTCCCTACTTTTACTTCCTTTGCATACCAGTATTTTTGTTTTACTTTTATTTATTTTCATACAATACTGTTTTGTCAGTACCGCTTCCATTTCATTTAAAGCTATATCTCTAACTCCTTGCTAGACGCTAATACTGCTATATCATCTGAGACTATATATGAAGCACATTTTCCAGAAGCGTTAACAGAAGCAATGGAAAGACAATAAAATAGGCCAAAAATTCAACTTTATCGACAAGGTGCGGTTTTCGCTAAATATATCACAATGCGGATTTTAAATTGAAATAAATGGAGCAAACTGGAATGAAAAGTGATACAGTTTTGCCACTTTTGCTCCGTTGAAAGATAAAAAGTACACAAAATAACAATGATACAAATAGAATAGAGACAAGCGCTTGCGGTCCCACAATATACACAAAGTGGAAATAACCAAAATATTATAAAAGGCTAATAAAATATTACAATTACTACATAGAGCATATACTTTCCATGTTAATGACCTGAACTATAATTAAGTTTATCTCAAATTTTGAAGATATTATAATTTCCTTAATAGTAAAATTTAAAATCTATGCCCATCGCACGACAACTACCCTTAAATTACTTGGTTTATTTGTACGAATAATTATTTCTCTGTTTTGTTGAGGTAACTGTTTCTGGTTGTAATTAATGTTATAAGTGTTGTGGGTTTTGCTATTATTGTTGAAATTTATATTAGGCTAATGATATTATAATGAGCTACCAATAAATGTAGAGAGATGACTATTCGTTCAAATACACCAACTAAATTAAGCCGACCCTGTAAATTTGCCCATTTTATGTAACTACAAATGACAAGACAAGCATGTTGTCGATCGTCTCATTCTATTCGATTGATTCTTATCCAACGTAAGTGCAGGTCTCGACGCAGCTGTGGAGGAGGCGTGTTTAGAGAGTAAAGACAGGATATCTTCCGTTTGTAAGAAGGAGAAAAACGATATGCCTTTAGTGTGCATTATTTATTTGGAACTTTGCCTTCTTATTTCGACTGCACTATACATTGAAGATAGGACATAATAAAAAACAATACTGTGTAAATTACGACACAAATTTACTCTTATTTATGTCGTGTCTTCTTGCGATTAGGTTTGAAATTTTTTCTGTCAAAATAGAGCAAAAAATTTTCATCATCTTCTGATTTTGTGAAATCGGTCATGTAGGACACGAAGACACGATAAGTAAAGCTACCTTCATAATCTTCCTAGATTTATTACATACAATGAATAAATAAAATACTGCATAGTAATAAAAATTGCTGGGTATCTGAACCTTGGTCATCCGGTTTTCGGAAGATGCGTATGTATTTACATAACAAAAAGACGGACGTAGCGGTGAAAAGAACTAATAATAAAATAGAACGAACAGTTACAAGTTTAAAAATAAGCGGACGCGGTTGAAAATAGACAAGCCATTATTGAATTACGCAATGACTACATCGGACACAATAGCACAGTAAAGAAAAATAAAAGCATACCTAAATAAAAACTTGTGAACTACGGATTAGATACATCTTATAACATGTATATACATTATTATACACCAACCTTGTTTTGCATTACACAAAAACACAATTTTTCCAAAAAAATGTTATTGGTTTTTTTACAATAACTCCGTCAATTTTTATGATACCAGGTTCATCCAAAAATCATTTGAAAGGTAATTTCAAGGGCTATAAGATGACCGAGCGGCATGGCCTAGAGGTCTAGACCATTGCTTAGCATTCGGGAGGACGCCGGTTCGATTCCGGGTCCGTCTGCCTTGGTCCAAGTTTTTCTGTGGTTTCCTTGGATCACTTAGGCAAATGCTGAGGCAGTAATATTCCACAGATA
>NW_020438977.1:92138-94497 GCF_000699045.2 Agrilus planipennis | reverse complement strand
TTTTTATGAGGGTGAGACCGCCGCAAATTTTTTATGGGGTTTTACTCGGGTGACCACCCTCTTTCGATCCCCCCTACCCTCTTTTGATCCCACCTACCACACCCCCATTTAACCCCCATAACTTTTTATGGGGATGAGGCCGCCACGAACTTTTTATGGTACAGTGGTAGGGGGGAGACTATTTATTTTTTTTTATTGAATTACATAAAAAGGCATTAAACTAATACTCCTTAGGTGGACTAAATATAAAATATGTTGGAAAACATAAATCTTGCAAATTCTCGTACTCTCTCTTTCTTGCACCAATCATTACTTATTCGTTATAAAGGTATAGAGATCGCCAAAGAAGTTTCACTTCTTTCGCGTGTACTGAATTGCACCTGTTTTTAATATTTTTGGTTATCTAGGTTATCTAGATTCTAGGTGGTTAAAGGTATGTCAAGCAGAAACAAAATGAGAACAATCTTAATCAATAAGCTGTCAAAATGAGATCAGAAGGGATGGGGAATATTGAAGGAGGTGGAAGCGATGAAAGTTTGTTAAATGATATGGGAGAGACAGGAATTGTTCACAGAATTAGAGAAGGGTTAAATATATTGTGAGATACAAAGGTAGATAAGGAATGGGAAGCGAGAGAAAAGTTTCTAAGTATAATAGCTAATGCAGAGACTTAATACCGGGAGGCAAACTATCTAAATAAAAATATGTACCACAAATTCTATCTAATATTATATATGCGAATGTGTTTGTTTGCTTCCATTTCACGCTTTAACAACTCAATTTTACATACATATTGTCAGGAGTACAGAAATGGACTAGACTACATTTTATCCAGAAAAAGATACTGTTCCTGAGGGAAAATTGGTTTTATGTAATTGTCGATGATGTTTGACACATATTTAGGACATCAACGCGAGCGAAACCGCGGGTAACACTTAGTTAAAAATTTGAGGAACCTTTGCGCCAGAATAAGGTGCCACTCACGAAAAATCAAAATCTTTGATCTTTAATAACTCAAAAAGTATTGGTTTATTTTAATAAGTTTATATAACAAATTTTGCTTAGAATTGGTCCTTTTATCGATTCCTGAGGTTATTTTTCATAAAATAATTTTCTTTACCGAGAAGGGGTGACATCCACCCCCGGGGTAAAAGCGCAAGTTGGCACTATGTCACTTTTATTTCTTGAGGTGTCCTCTAACTACTCACCAATTTTCATGAAAATCGATGGAGGTTCAACGAAATCAGAGGTGAAAACCTTCAGTGACTGTACTAATTTTGGGGCACTTTCAATGACAACCCTTTTTGTAGTGTCATTTGGTGCAAGTAGAACAAATAAATTAAACTTTCATAATTTGCCGGTTCCAAGGGTCAAAAGGAGCCGAGTTAAAAAACGTTATATGTATATCTATGTGTGTGGCAAAGGGCAAAAGGGCACCAGTTCTAATTATAACTGCCACGCATGAATAATCCAAGGGACGAGTGGTTCAGCTTAATGCCTGGCTAATTACACAGCACGCTCGTCTGAAGAGCACAATGTTACTAGGCTGTTACGTATACATATTTTACGCAGCGTAGGTATATTGTTACAAGTTACAAATATAAAATGGATATATGCTTACCTGCAGACACCTATTTATAAATGGGCTTTCTGTCTTCACGTTTCGTTGAACTGATTTTTATCTTTGTACGGACGAATTAACAACAGTCATTGGCGTTAAATGGGTCACGAAAAATAAATCTTTGAAAAGGTACTGCGGTACTAATACCGAACTACATATACTTGTAGAAGTCGAAAAAGAAAACGAATTAATGAAGTACGCATATGACACAGTGGGGTGTATCTCATATTTACGAATTAATTTTTTGCAATCCTCGCCTTTAAATCATAAGTACACATCCTAACATTGAATTTGCGCGAAATAACAAAAATTTGAGATGTATTACATTGTCTAAAAATGATGCTTTTCTCATTTATGTTAATAAAATGTTTTTTGAAGTGAAACTTCTTTTTGGGTTCGATGGGAGTAAAATCTCAAGGCCATGAAACGACCCGTTTTGCAGCGTTTTGTCTCGCGACGCGATGATAGGCCATGAGAATAGAAAGGCGCGCATGCGCATATCGGTATTACAGTCAGCTGTTAGTGACCGGCATCTCATATATTATTGTGTATTGTGTATTCAATATACTATAGTGCTAAATTAATGTTTTGGTTATATCTGTGCAGTTATATTACAGTAAGTGTATTACAGTAAATGTTTATTTAACAACAATTAATATTTATTTAAGAGTGAGTATTATTATGTATTAATTCTAATTCCTTATAGTTATTGATAGTTTACGGTTTCTTAAGCACTTG
>NW_020438977.1:76003-92015 GCF_000699045.2 Agrilus planipennis | reverse complement strand
TTCTTAAACAATATTCAAAGGTAAAACTAATGAAAAATACATAAAAATATTGAGAATGTTATATAAAACATTATTTCAATATCTTTATCAATAGGTTAGGTTAGGTTAGGTTATCGGGTTTTGTTCAAGTGACCACTCTCTTTCGATCCCCCACCTCCACCCGCTTGAAAATATTTTTTTACTTGAATTATAGTGTATGAAAATTGTCAAAATAATCAACTTTCAACCCCCATAACTTTTTATGGGGGTGAGACCGCCGCAAATTTTTTATGGGGTTTTACTCGGGTGACCACCCTCTTTCGATCCCCCCTACCCTCTTTTGATCCCACCTACCACACCCCCATTTAACCCCCATAACTTTTTATGGGGATGAGGCCGCCACGAACTTTTTATGGTACAGTGGTAGGGGGGAGACTATTTATTTTTTTTTATTGAATTACATAAAAAGGCATTAAACTAATACTCCTTAGGTGGACTAAATATAAAATATGTTGGAAAACATAAATCTTGCAAATTCTCGTACTCTCTCTTTCTTGCACCAATCATTACTTATTCGTTATAAAGGTATAGAGATCGCCAAAGAAGTTTCACTTCTTTCGCGTGTACTGAATTGCACCTGTTTTTAATATTTTTGGTTATCTAGGTTATCTAGATTCTAGGTGGTTAAAGGTATGTCAAGCAGAAACAAAATGAGAACAATCTTAATCAATAAGCTGTCAAAATGAGATCAGAAGGGATGGGGAATATTGAAGGAGGTGGAAGCGATGAAAGTTTGTTAAATGATATGGGAGAGACAGGAATTGTTCACAGAATTAGAGAAGGGTTAAATATATTGTGAGATACAAAGGTAGATAAGGAATGGGAAGCGAGAGAAAAGTTTCTAAGTATAATAGCTAATGCAGAGACTTAATACCGGGAGGCAAACTATCTAAATAAAAATATGTACCACAAATTCTATCTAATATTATATATGCGAATGTGTTTGTTTGCTTCCATTTCACGCTTTAACAACTCAATTTTACATACATATTGTCAGGAGTACAGAAATGGACTAGACTACATTTTATCCAGAAAAAGATACTGTTCCTGAGGGAAAATTGGTTTTATGTAATTGTCGATGATGTTTGACACATATTTAGGACATCAACGCGAGCGAAACCGCGGGTAACACTTAGTTAAAAATTTGAGGAACCTTTGCGCCAGAATAAGGTGCCACAATGTAGAAAGGGCTTAGTGAAAGAGATTGTAGATTTTGTGAGGCAAGACAGAAAACGCTCGTCCATTTCTACTAGTAATCAAAAATCGAAGACGAGCCAAAACACGTGCAAGCAAATCAGCTGTCAAATTAACTGAACATACAACATGGTCGAACTTGTCGGTATGAGTGAGAGAGACATGAGTACCAACATAACGTCACAAAAAAATCGAAAATCGAATATACTTAATTCGCAGAAATTCAAAATTTGAGATACTTTTTGAACAGACCTCGTACTTATAAAGATGGTTAAATAGATCGTATATAGTAAAGAAATAATGTATGTAAATATGTAATATAAGACATGAGTTGTTGTGTCGTCCAAATTAATTTGTTTAGTCAATTAAACAAAAAATTTGGAGAATGATTTAAGATAAACGAAACAACTAATTTAGTTCTACCCTAGCTACTCCAAAAAAATTTGGAAAAGTTACTTAGAACTTGGACCTGTGTAAATCGAAAAATAATCTAAAAATATCTTTTTTAAACACGATTATCTTTTCTTTCTTGTACACCTGCTGATTTATAAGAGTTTCGTGAATGAAGGTTAATTTTATTACAATGTCTAAGAAAAAAAGGAACTCCTTGTACTATTTTTAATTTACCGGGGAAAGGCCTTGAAAAGTAAGTAATTCGGAAAAATGTCTGAAAGTGATGTCCCGGTTATTTTATTCGAATAAAAATGATCATCAACACTCTTAGTGGAACGGGTTTTTGTAAAACTCTTTAGAATGTGTTTTCACCCATAAATACTAAAATGTATAATGTATTAGTAATTAATTTTATGAATCAATTTTATTCACTACAGATAACCTCAAAAGCGTTATTGTTGTCACCACCTCATAGCTTAGTGGTAGAGTACGGTTGCGTAAAATCAGGGGCCCGGGTTCAATTCCCGGCAAGGCAGTGACAGTAGCAATATTTTTTTCCTCATTAATTTGAAGTAGCAATAGGTAAAGTTAATTCAAAAAAAGTATTTACTAATGCATTGAAATAATCCTACAAACATTCAAACTGTTTAATTAATATTAAAATGTACACTCACATTATTTTTACCAATCACAATTTTTTAATTATTAAAACAAATAATTATTTTGTTTTTCAAGTTTTATTCATTTTCTGTTAAAAACTATTTTATTGACTTCATCAAGCAAAATAAAAGTGGATCAAGATGTCAAAAGCAATTGACCTACCACTGTACTTTTCTACGTATTTGTGTTTTAAAAAAATCAGATTTTCGAATTAGCTCCATATCCTCTTGTTCTTTTTGAAGATGACGAAATGCACAAACCAAAAAACTTTTATGACCTATTTCCAAAAGTGTCAGTGAATGAGAAGAATATACAAAAATTGCAGTTAATGAAGGGATGTTATTACACAATTGCAAGTAGGGTTGCTACCCGTACTTTATTATAAAGTATTGTACGTTATTTAGGGTAATTGTACTCTATACTTTATGCGACAAATAAAGTACACGAAAATACTATATTTCAAATGATTTGATTTCTCTGAGATTTTAAAACATAATATACAAAAAAAAGGGCGGTTTTAAGAATTTTTGCGTAACTATCGATAAATAAATAGTTTAATTTTAATGACACAAACTGAATATTTACACCTAGCAATATAAATTTAAAAAATAATGTTAAATTTGATAATTTTGTGAAAATAGTCGAAAATTTAAATTTGCAAAAACTTAATGTAAATATGGATGGAATTGTTTAACAGTGATAACTATTTGTTAAAGGTAATGGAAAATATGTTTTTAAGCAAACTGATAGAGTAAAATAAATTGTACTCTATTTTGACACAGCGTACTTTTTTTTCTACCTTTAATAACCAACGTCCTTTATTTATATATAAAAAAAAAGTGGCAACCCTAGTTGCAAGTAACAACTGGATGAAAATTTCGGTACTATTTGTGAACACTGTATAAGATATTTACACGCAAACAATTATGGACATAGCATATAGTATTTGCTTATGTGGACTGTATTTCTTACTGCTAAGTAAAATACCATAAGTACAAATCAAATTTTGTACAGATAAAATGTTTATTCATTGGCGCCCCGTAGGCGCGTTACACTGCCGAGCAAAGAGATAGTGACATGCGAGGACCAACATGCCGATAATAATAATTTTATATAAGAGATTTTCCAATATTGGTTTTTGAAATACTCTAATCGGGCGCAGGACTATCTAATCATTTTTTTCTGTCATTTATATTGTAATGAATGTTCTTGGGTTTTTAACAAATTAACTCTTAAGACTCACAACGACAAAAACTATTTATTTACACTATTTATTATTGAACTTAAAAACACTATTAAATTATTACTAAACTTAGGTTATGAATTATTCTATTTATTTGCATTACTGTTACTATTCACTGTTCTATTATTCACTTCTATCACTGTCAATTTATTTCTCCTCTTTCTCTCTACTCGGCGATCGTCTCTTCCTTTTTATACTCCCTTGCTTCCTTTCGGGAACTTTCTCGAGCCGTCCAGAGAAGTCTCATTTTCTTTGAACGGTTTAATCGCTTTCCCGGAACGCAGGTACGACACACACGTTTACAGATACGGCGCACATGAAGAAAAGCGCCCGCGGCTAATCGGCGAATCGATAAGCCGCTCACACACATGTATGCCCGATCGCACACAATCACGCTCGTGGTCGCTACAATATGTAAGTAAGTATCTAACCATTTTATTGGACAGCAAATGATCATAACAAATTACAACGCGAGTAAAATAGTAAATAATAGTTTATGTACAAAATATGGCCCCCACCAAGAGCTTTATTTACGTAGAACCAGATGTGCCAAAAATACAAAATCATTAGTAAAAAACTGATCAAGTGTGAGCCGGACTCACACACTAAAGGCAAATTTTCGCGCGGACAGAATGGCAGCAGCCGCCGCGGACTAGGAAAGCTAGAATACGGGCCAATCAAGCCGAACCGCTACGTAGCTACCAAGAGTGTGTATTGTTGTATTGTATTTCTCCAATCCATTCTTTTTCTAAAACGTGTTTTCTTTCCTTGCTTAAGCTACGACTACAAAGCGTTTCCTGTATTTTTCTTAGGGAAAGTGATGTTGTTCTGATTCGGGTTTAAAGGCCATCGTCGGTTGAAATTGCTTTCTAACGTTTCGCTAGCACCAGTGGATGTTCACATCTACAATCGGAGATGGAAGGACCCCTGAATAAGCTCGCTACTCATGCTAGAGAAACGTTAGGAAGCAAGTCTAATAGACGACGGCCTTTAGAGTCGAACAAGAAGGAACAGGATCAGTTACAGGCCGTGAAAACCTTTACCAATATTTTAGGAAAATAATATTCCTGCGCCTGAAGACGAGCAATCGTTCTCGCCGTAAAGGCAAGGAAACTATGGTTCCAGTTGACGCGAACTTTCTATAAAATCATAACTTTTCTTCTATTCGCTGCAGTGAGCCGCTTTTTGCATAACCATCAAAATAATACAATCTTACGTTATTCTAATTCATGGCAGAGGGTGCATGGGCTAGTGGCTAGTCGCTCGGCCAGCCTACTTCCTATATGACCCATCCTTAATAAAAAATACTAAAAAGTATCCATGGTACCGTTTTTTCTTAATGATTAGTGATCGATAACAGTAAAACCGTTTTCAAAAATTTTTCAAATTACTCATATTTTTTTCTATTATAACAATAATATTCTAAGTATGTTCGTGACTTAAATACGAGTAATATTGTATATATACATATTTAGTCGAAACATGCGTATTTGTATTTCGCTTGCAAAGACCTTTTGAACCATATCTCACAACGATCATAGGCAAAATTGTAAAGTATGATACCCCCTTTACATAAAGTTTTTGAGTGATGTGATATGTACGTTTCGTCGTTATTGATGCTGTCACCTCATAGCTTACTTGTTAGAGCATTAGAGGGTAAACGTTCTGAGTTCGATTTCCGGAGAGAGTGTGATGATATCACGAACAATTTTTTCTCATTAATTTATAGCGGATAAACGTTCAAAAAATTTTCACATTAATATTAAATATTAACCACTACTGAAAGTTTCTTAAAGTATTTCGTAAGTTTGTTCACTACTTTACACATCATTTTCCTATCTAATCTAATTTAAACATTAAATGTAAATTTCAAATTGCGATTTCTTTTAAAAATAAGTAGTTTCTAATAGTTGGACTAACTAACGGGAGTGGAAGAACAACTATGTCACAACAATTGAGTTCTAATGTAGGTACCCTTCGAGCACGAAGCCCTAAAAACACGTGGATTCGAGTTTATTGTAGGTCGTTAATAAATACGTTTTATTATGTGGTGTTTAATAACAGGGAAGTGATATCTTGTGTTGTCATTGAAGTTTAATCTCTATCGGTCCTTATCTAATTATGGATAGATGATAAGTAGGTTTTGTAAATGAGCTGCTATCTAGTGCTTAAACATAAAATCCGGCTGTAAGTGTTATGTATGTATACTTAAGTATATAAATATCAATGGTCCCTAAATTTACTTTTGATAAGACGGCTCTGCTGCCGCTTATTGTGTCCCTTCAAGTCGAGTGGCACTTTATTTCCAAAAATCGATTCATTAGTCAAGATATTTCGATGTTTTAATTAGTACATTTCATTTATTACGGTTATAATGTATATAGGTGATTAAAAACTTTCTAAATTAATCATATAAAATACAAATCGTTACAAACATTATTGCTTACGTAAAGTAAAATTAATCTGGAAACCTTTTAATCACACTGTATACCTGGGCAGTGGTAAATTCGGCTGGTCATTACGACAAGTAGAAGAATTCATTCGGTAAGTCGAAATGTAAATTCAGCCGGAAAAATTACTTCTATATACTTATTGGAGAGAACACTTTTGTTCTAAGTCATTATTATAAGACTGGTTGGACTCGCACCTCTACTCATTCCTATACTAAGTTAATCTTCGCATTTCCCTAAAACTAGAACATCCTACATCCTTAAATATTTGCGAATACTAATCTTATCTAGGTCTACCTCTACCCCTCCTAATTCCTGTTTCTGCCTCTAATATGTCTCTGACTAGCCTTTCATACCTGAGAAGGTATCCTACCAACCTATCTCGCCTATTTCTTATTGACTTCCATAGAGTACTCTGTTCACGTCATCGACGTTTACTAATGGACATGCCTTAGCGGCCAGAATTGTGGTACAACAAAAGAAAGAGATGGAATGAAGTTTCGGACAATATCCATCTCTCTCACCATAGTGCGTAAGAGTGTCATGAAAGAGATAGCACTAGTCCGAAACCATACACCATCTCCCTCACTTTTCGAACCAAGAAATTATTACAACGACATACAGCTAAGGCACGTCAATTAATATATGTCTACGGTCCAGCTATTCTTTTCTATACGTCTTCATTTCTAACCTTCTCTACCTACGATATCCTCATCATCCGCCTATAACGCCACATTTCGAATGCTGCTAACCTTTTCTTTTCCGCCGCGCCCACTGTCCATGTTTCGCACGTTTCGCACCCGTACAACGCCGCGCTGCAAACATACACCTTTAACAATCTTTTTCGAATTACAAAATGAACCGTATTTTTGTTTTATTTTGTCATTTCTTTTATTAAACAAAATTTTATCAAACAAAATAGCAGTTTCATTTATAGGGTTGTTCGGAAAGTCATTTCGTTTTTTTTTTTGTGGAAATGAAAGACACTTTTCGTATAATAAACAAATACTTTATTAAATTATATATTGACCGTTCTGGTCCAACACCTTTTGCCATCTTTCTGGTAGTACCATAATTCCACGCTCATAAAATTTTTGGTCTTTGAGGTGAAGGTTTTACCGTCTAAAAAATTTTGGAGTGCCCGGAACAAATAATAATCCGATGGTGCCAGGTCTGGATAATATGGTGGGTGTAGCATTGTATCCCATTCAAGCTGTAAAAGCTTTTGGCGAGTGACCAAACTTGTGTGAGGTCTCGCGTTGTCTTGGTGAAACACTACACCTTTCCTGTTGATTAGTTCTGACCTTTTCTGTTGAAGTGCATCATTCAGTTTGTCCAGCTGATGACAGTAGACTTCCGAATTAATCGTTGTGTTATCCGGTAAAAGCTCAAAAAAAACGATTCCTTTAAAATCCCACCAAACAGACAGCATCACCTTTTTTTGGTGAATATCGGCTTTGGAAATGGTTTGAGCCGGTTCATCTTTTTTGCTCCATGACCTCTTGCGTTTGACGTTGTTGTATACAACCCATTTTTCGTCCCCAGTGATGATGCGCTTCAAAAACGGATCATTTTCGTGACGTTTGAGAAGCGAATCGCAGACGTCAATGCGGCGACACAGATTTCTCTCTGTGAGAACATGGGGAACCCATACATCGAGCTTCGAGGATAATCCCAGGCCTTTCAAGTGGTCATAAACTGTTGAATTTGATAAATTTAACCTCAATCCGATCTCACGTGTTGTTATTCGCCGGTTCACATCAACTAATGCCTTTATCGCGTCTTTATCAGCTTCAACCGGCCTTCCCGAACGTGGTGCATCTTCGACATCAAAATTGCCGGATCGAAATTTAGCGAACCAGTTCTGGCACTGGCGTACTGTCAACACACCTTCTCCATACACATCAGTCAATTTCTTTCTGGCTTGAACAGCATTTTTACCCTTTCTGTAGTAAAACAGTAAGATATGTCGAAAATGCTGCTTATCGCTCTCCATATTTAAAAGGGCACCAACCAAAAACTACTGCGTAGAATTAATTGGAATTTTTCACACACAAGCCTTGCTATATGAGCTCTCAAAGCATATAAAAATTATACGGCTTAAATGTGAAGTTGGGTGCAAAAGAATACAATTAAATCCTCTGTTGGGAAAAAACGAAATGACTTTCCGAACAACCCGATAGTAATGCAATTATCATACATGTAGTCATCTTAAATAATATTATAAACTGTTCAGGGCTACGAAATCTTTCCGGCCAAATTTACCACTGTAATTAACAAAACCCCATTAAATGGGCCGAATTTACAATCGCCGGTATATCTATGCGATAATAAAATTTTGAAGATACTGCACAGAACACCTTTAGATTTATAATTAACCTACAATTATTAATTTTACATCATGCAACATTTATTATTCATTATGCCAAAGAGATTTTACTTAGTTTTTTTTTTTTTTATTTAGTAACGTAGTTAAAAACGCAAACGATGAGATAGCAACAATAAAAAAACACTTAAAACTTTACTGTCTAATAAAAAGACAATACCATAATGCTTTATGTACTTAAATTATTACATGAAAGTCTAGATTGAGTACTATAACAATTTAGCTCGTATGCTTTATTACAAGAAAATTTTGTACATGCATGTAGCATTAGTTACGTATTTTGCAAGCTTTCGTTTATTTATTTCACCAATGATTTCCTTTTTATACTTTTCTTATGCATGTTTAACAAAACCCGGTTTTCAAATTATATACCAAATGCACCTAAATGCAAAAGCTTTCTGTTTATAGTCAAGCTCATCAAAAAAAAATTTTTTTACAAAAACCTTCGTTCATTAAATGCTAATAAAATATAGTAAATAAAAGTAAAACTAAAATACTGGTATACAAGGGAAGAAAAAGTAGAGAAAGAGCGAATATAAAGGTAGGAGACGAAAAATTAGAAGAAGTGGCTGATTTTAGATATCTAGGAAGTCAGATAAGTTAAGACGGAAGGAGTAGTAGGGATATAAAGCAGAGGATAGAGCAGGGTCGTGTCGCCTTTAATAAAAATAAGTCACTTCTATGCTCGCAAACGGTTAATTTAGAAATTCGCAAAACGTTGTTAAAGGTGTATGTTTGGAGCGCAGCATTGTACGGGTGCGAAACATGGACAGTATTAGAAGCCTTCGAACTGTGGTGTTATAGGCGCATGATGAGGATTACATGGGTAGAAAAAGTTAAAAATGAAGAGGTATTAGAAAGAATAGGAGAACAGAAGACTCTATGGAAGTCAATAAAAACTAGGCGAGATAAGTTGGTAGGACACCTTGAAAGGCATAAAGGTCTAGTCAGAGACATATTAGAGGCACAAGCAGGAGTTAAGAGGGGTAGAGGTAGACCTAGGTTAGATTACTGTTCGCAAATAGTTAAGGATGTAGGTTGTTCTAGTTTTAATGAAATGCGATGTTTGGCTCAGGATAGGAGAGTGGAGGTACGTGTCCAACCAGTCTTAGGACTGACGACCTTATGATGATGAAAATATAGTCCAGGATATTAAAACATGGATAGAATAAGAAACAGGTCACCAACATGCAGGAATTGAATGCATGCCATGAGGCAATAACCAAAAAGTCCAGGACAGAGTTTTGCAAAAAGTTTGTGCCGTTTGCAAATCAAAAAGAATAAAAACGACTGTCGAGAATGTCAAAATGCATAATGCATCACCAAGGTTCTGTTCTGAAATTCATTTCCAAGTTTTCACAGAAAAGTTTAGTTATACATACATAGACTAGTAGTAGCATTATTTTTATACTTTTCAGTAATTGTTTTTTCATTTTATAATTATATATAATTAATGTTAATAAGAAAATATTGTTAGGTTATTTTTGTGTTTATTTATAATACTACATATTAAAATTGAGTTTTTTTTTTTTACTTTCGGCAAATTAAGAACTACTTTATTAACACTTTCCCGGCAAGGGAGTGACTGCAGCAACCATTTTTCCTCATTAATTTGAGTTTATCTGTAGTGGATAAAATCAATTCAAAAATTAATTCACGAATATATTCAATTAACGCTATAAAAATTCAAAGAACCCCTTATAGGATCACTTCGCTATTAATCTGGAGTTTTTTTTTTTTACTTTCGGCAAATTAAGAACTACTTTATTAACACTTTCCCGGCAAGGGAGTGACTGCAGCAACCATTTTTCCTCATTAATTTGAGTTTATCTGTAGTGGATAAAATCAATTCAAAAATTAATTCACGAATATATTCAATTAACGCTATAAAAATTCAAAGAACCCCTTATAGGATCACTTCGCTATCAATCTGCCTCTCTGTCAAACCCTTTCCTCTCAGGAACGCGTGGAGGTAATCAAATACTCATGTCTGCAATCCCTTGGAGCTGTGAAAAAATCAGACTTCTAAGTCAAAGCAATCAAAAGATACGGCAGTTAATGCCGCATATTTTACCACTCTTAGGGAAATCAAAACCCATAAATACTTCCCGTTGATCTTAGGATCAAAAAATTTGACAAGAAACAAAGGTAAAAATAGTAGTTACATTACATAAAATAATTTTTGAAGTGAAACTTTTTTACGCACGGTAGGGTAAGTTCGTTTCATACGAGTTGCTATATAACGAAATCATGCAACGCATTTCCCCCGCTGTCTGTCCCTATGTATGCTTAAATCTTTAAAACTACGCAACGGATATTAATGCGTTTTTTTTTTTAAATAGATAGAGTAATTCAAGAGGATGCTTTATATGTATAATACATGCATAATATAGTAGAGAAACATCTTTCCACCCTTCCCGGTAGATTTTACGAATACGACATCACAATTTTTCAAATTTATTTCCTATTATTCTTCTAGGCCTAGGTAATCGCTGATATTCGTGTTTGGAGAAATTGAACTGTCAGATGTAACTAGCAATTTTGTAGCTATAAATAACATAGCTAAGTAATACTGTTCAATACTTTGCAATTAATTTCTTATTTATGTGGGTAGATATTTAAAATACAGTTATATACATATACGTATATGAAGCACACCAACAGGCACATTTCTCAATAGAGTCATAGAAAAAATGGACTTACACACTTGAGCAGTTGTGACATACAGAGAAAAGAATCGAGGATAAATGTGATTTCCCATTTCGCCGACTTTCAAATTTGTACCTACTTGAGTCGATCCAATTCGTTAATTTTATTTTACTGTAACCTTTAACAGTTGAAAATTATGTAACAGTTGGCAATTACCAGAATGCACTGCACTACAAAACACATAAACACATTTGGAACTTCATGAAAGGCAAGTTTGGATTTTAATTTGGTAGTTTATTTGCGAATTTCTTGTCGAAATCACATATGAAGTGTACCTTCTATTTTATTTCTGAAACTATGAGTGGACAACCCCTTCTTTTATATTAAAGAAATTCTTTTTTAAAGACTTGAAAAGTTGAAGTTAAACGTCGTCATGGTTGCGCTGTGAGGTCCACACTATTCCATACCTTCATTGATAATATTGATGAAAAGTGGAGCAAAACGAATTGGTGGTAACAAAAGTAAAAATAAAAAACTTTAAAATAAGCGCATGACATTGCAGTAATTGTCGAAAGTGTTACGGAGTTGATTAAAATGCTAAATCGTTAGGGAAATTGAGTAGCTGAACAAGTTAATCACCAATATCAATAAAACAGAAATAATGGTATTTACTTGGGTCATTGTCAAATTTTGCGCAGGTAAACGAGTCCCTCAACATTATTTATTTTTTTGTTATTAATAATGTCAAAATCCTTAACGAATTATATATTAAATACAAAATACATCGCTATAGCGAACATCCATTATTGGAATAAAGACTCAAGTTTCGATATTTTTCAATTTTTTTCAATTAACAAAATGGTCATTAGTGGTAACAGAAAGGTTTTCCTTACAAATTGTACCTGTCCCATGTAGCATTCCGTTACAATAAACATCATATAAATGCATTTTCTACTATAGTAACCCTCTTAATATAAATTATAATCGTAAACAGAGTATTATAAATATTCAATAAAATATGTTTTAAAATCAGTCAGTATTAAAATTTAGTTTTTAAATAATTTTCTAAACTTTGTCCCACGTACTATCTGGAACCGGCTGGTTCACTATGTTACTAACTAATTCACGACTCAAAATGAAGATGGCGCTGTTTTGGACACTGTTTTATTTTGGGCGAAATGTCTGCATTCGTCGTGGGAGTTCGTTAGGTTGGGGGGAGGGGTATGTCGCTCGACAGTCGACCGCAAGGTGTTGAACGTGCTGCGTGTTTAAATTGCCCGTCCACCTTGTTACCTACCTATTCACATAAGTAAATGAATATTTTTTCATTAGTTTACGTTCAGTTTATTGTCTGAGGGGTAAATGTGTTAAATGTGAACGAAATATTTTACTTTACGCTTTATTTTTTGACTTGTGTATAATGGAATGTAAAATTTACCACTCTGTTACTACGCAACTCTGTTACTAATTTATGATATTATACAGTATTATGTTCCAGTTAGCTGTTAATATATAGATATTTGGAGGACTTAAGTAGAATTTAAGGTATTTTAATATTCAATAAGTAACAGAGTTGTTTAAGAGTTTAGATTAATGATTGTTAAACTTAACAAAAGACTGTTATGATTCTAATTATATGTAAAAGATATAAGACTGTTTAATATGAATACCAAAATATTTGCTACTGACTTGTTTAATTTCATAATAAAAGGTAAAACTAATTGGTAACAAAGTTGTATTTTTTTTACACCCTGATCCATTAAATGTGGAATAAATCTTAAATTATTGGTTGAACATCGCGACCAGCTATAATAGATGATAATGCAGTTGTTTTAACGGACACGGACATAGAAAAAAGTAAAATCTAAACATATATTTTTTTCAAAAAAAATATAATATTAAGTTAAATTTACCTGCGCAAAATTTGACAATGACCCACTTACGAATGGTGGACGGAAAAAAAGAAAGAACAGAAGCTGTTTAATTTAGAAATAGAAGTGGTTAATGAGTTGAAAATATCTTCGTTCTTAGTATAATTCGAATAGCAGTGCGGGAAAATATACTGCAAATTAATGAATATCCAAACTACTATTATACAGTTCTTTTCAAGTAGTTAGAGATGTGACCTTGAAGAAATCTGCGTAAAGATAGAAAGAATACACACCAGGCGTGAGCAAGACAGAAACAGTTGGAACAAGCTTGAACGAGCAGAACTCTCTTAGGAGATCGGCTAAAACTGTACAGTACTAGACGAAAACGTTTAGCAATTTATTAACAAAAATGTATATAAATTAACAATAGAAAACAAAGCAAAAGTTTTACAGAAAAGTATGTAGAGCTTTAAGTTAATTAACTTATTATTTTTGGCTAAATATGCGTTTGAATTAAATTTTAACGAGGCAGTTTAAATAAACATTCCTCTTCGTAACAGCACTAAACTTTATCAGCACGTATATTGTACATATGAATATTTTTTTCAGTGTTAGGATCATCTTTTCAGTAACATAAACATTATTCACCGTTCTTCTTATAACATCTTAGTCAAATTTGTCGAAGTCAGTTTTAGGACGTAGGTGTCTCTTATTATATTTGCGTTTCATAATTTATCTGGCCTCACGTTCCTCTACTTTTTTCTTCTCCGAAGCAACCCTTCTTATGGTTGATAAACTTAATCCGGTTGCTGCCGCTACACGTTCTTGTAATTTTTCAGGTGCAAGAATATAGTACATTACGTATCGAGGGACGAAACAGAGTTATTTCAGACTGCATGTGAATTGCCACCCGAGCCTTCGACAACCCGGTTTCCTCCCGAGGTAGGTATACTATTTTTTGTCATGTTTCTGCGGAAAGCTCGTCATTAAATTGATAGTTGGCGAAATAAGAGTAAATGATTTAGAGGTTAGAAAGACATTGTCATTGAACAACTGATTTCTGCGCATGCCCATAAACTTCAGCGCATGCGCTCAAAAGACTAATTTCATTACTTCTCGAATAAAACACGGCTGAAAAGAGGCCATCTCTTTCCTCTTTCATAGCACGCAAAAGGAGTTTTCCGCGCTAACATGACAAAAAAACCTTTTTGTTCTTTTTTAGCGTTCATAAATTGTAGTACATTTCTTTACACTGAATACTTAACGCTTGTTTTCGTTTTCTGTTGTTTTCCATGGCAGTTCAGATTTTGCAAATGGTACTGTACACTTTTGTCTAGTTCTCGCTCGATGATCGGTGGAGAAATGAGCTCCGCGGGCGAATATGATTGAATTTGGAATTATGCTACAGCGCATCCTAATAAAGGGAAGGGGTATATCTCTAACTACTTGAAATGAACTGTAAATGGGTATGTAACTTTGTTTGTTTGTTACGACTTCACACGTCAACAACTCAAGCGATCATCATGAAATTTTATACACACATTATCAGGAGTACTAAAAAGAACATGGCCTACCTTTTATCCAGAAAAAATACTGTTTCCGAAAGTTAAAAAATTAGATTTAAATGGTAGCCGATTATGTTTGACACTAACGACATCAACGCAAGTGAAGCAACGGGTAAAACTTATCATAAGATTTTGTACACACATTGTCAAGGTTATAAAAAATAACATGACCTTCCTTTTATCCACGAAAATAATACTGTTCCGAGAAATGGAAAGATTGCTTTTCGTCTCAATACAATACAGTATTTACTGAATCTACGCAAAGTGTATGTCTAGCCTATGAAATTAGAACTGTAGTTTTATCCTTAAAAACAAATTATTTTCAAAAATCTTTGACACGTATGTATTTAGAATATGAGGAAATTTAAAACCAAAACATAAACGAGAAGCGAGAATATTAAATTATTTTGGGAATAACCAGGAACATACCAAGATATACAGCCAGTTGTGTTTGGGTTAGAGAAAATTCGAGCAAAGAAAAATTTTTGCATTACTGTAACCCCGTTTAATTTTTGTTTTGAATTACTAACAAAAAATAATTTTAAAACATACATATTTTAGATTAAAAATCAATATTTTCAATCACGAATAATTCAAGAACTACTGATTTATCAAACAATTTTCAAAAGAATATTTTTTGCTTAGAATTTATTCCTTATTTTGAATATAATAATTTTCATCACCGAGAAGGAACGCCATCACCCCAGGGTAAGGGCACACACTGGCAATATTGTAACTTTTGTTGTTTGAGCTATTCTCTAATTACTGTACCCACATCAATCAGTTTTCCCCAAAATAATTCAGATTGTAAAACTGTCAAAAACTGAACTAATTACACATATAACCAAATGATAATTGATGATATTAAAGAATCGCCTAACATTATTTAATTATCTATTAATATTAACTAATTTACAAATTACATAACTTTTTATTAATTTTACTGTCTATCTAGTTGTTTATTATTACCACACGAACACGTTCGAAAATAATTATACGCCGGCTAATGATTGAAAGCAAAAAGTAGGCATGATAAGTAATAAAACGAAATAAAAATTAAAAAGTGCATAAAACGTTGTAACACAATCGTATAAATTATACAGAAACTAATTAAAGCAGCGCTGTACATCAATAATAGCTTTAATTTTCCTTCTAAGAAGTAATAGAAAGTGACGATGGAGCTACACTTTCTGACCATGTCTTATTATAAAGAAACACGTATTTGCAATAAAATTTAAACACAGTAAGCACGGTTGCTTACGCGCAAAAAGTTACGTCCTCCTTAAATCACAAATGAATCTCAGCTTTCTTTTGCATTAATACAGGGTGTTGTATTAAACTTTCACAATATTCAAGTTGCTTTATAGAGAATTACCATTAAGGATGTTTGGGAGGTATGTCAAAATGCTACGAGACAAATAAAAATTTGGAAGAACGTTCCTCATTCAATTCTAAAACTCCTGTAAAAATTACAAATCGATTCACTAAACAGTTAAAAAGATAATGAAATTTTAAAAAATTGTAATTTTACACGTTATTTTATGGAGATTCGTTAACCGAAC
>NW_020438977.1:72437-75797 GCF_000699045.2 Agrilus planipennis | reverse complement strand
TCTGACTAGTCAGTATATATATTTAAGGCATATTCACTGCCAAAAGTCAGTTAAAAATTTTCCATATTATTCGTTATTTCTTATTTTATTCAAAGTTTTTGGTCAAATTCCAAATTTTCTCTCAAACCGTATACTTTTTTTTAGTATAGATAGTATTTATTTACCTCATGATATGCTGCAAAACCTAATTAATCACGAATTTGTAATTTTATGTACTTTTGTCTCCGATTGTACCTTCCAAACATCCTTAAATCATTGCTCAGTCAATTAAAGAAACTCTTAAAAAGCATTAGTGACAAGGTGAGATAGGTTGTTAGAAAGCTTTCTCAGACATGAAGGGCTAGTTAAAGACAGATTAGAAGCAAAAACAGGACAATACACAAAGACAAAGGTACTTGATATTATTTTTATAATTACTGATGCAATTCTAGAAATTTTTATCACAAATAATAGTAAATGTAGGGACAGAAACAATTTGTAGGAATAATTAGCCGTAAATTAGCTGTCCAAGTCAAAAATTAGCAGCGATCCGGGAAACCCGAAAAACACTTTGAAATTATGAGGCAAAAATTGTAAAATAGGTTAAGAAAATGCTAAACAACTAGAACCGGTCTTATAATTAGCTGCTGATGATGTAGACTACTAACTAGAGGGCTAGAATTATTTAGTTTATTTACAAATTTTATTCCCTGGACCACCATTGATTTTAACTTTGACAGAAGGTTGGCTCTCGCTAGGTCAACTGTGGCACATCTTTGGGATTTATCGTTGGTCCAAGGTTGTCTGCCAAGCCAGGCACGATGTTATCACTCGGTAGTTCAACCAAATCTGGCCCAGAATTGTAATTCAACTTTGTCCCAGAGCTCATGACTGGCAACCCAAGTCCGCCACAACTTTTTAAGAAAACCTTGCAGGCATTAATTCATCTTTTAAATATTGGACTTTTTCTAGACTAATAATGGTGTTTGCATTATATCACCAACTGCGAAAAGTATGATTCATATTTTTCTGTTTGAAGTGATTGAGATATAGTTTTTCTATCTTTATGTTATAGTTTCTTCAGTTCAGCAACAAACAGTTCTTCTATATGCTTCCTTATTTGCCTTTGTCAGCCGTTTTAGTTAGGAAAAAGCCACTTTTGCAAAAATAGTTTGTTTAGTGTGAAAGATTAGAGCAAAAATAGGGTTACAAATAATTTAATTAATTAAAATCAACATCAATCATTTTATATCAAAATATTTACACCATTTTATTTCTCATCTTTTACACATCTTATAATAAGAGAAAGATATGGAATCCATAGTTTCGTATTGTTTTGCGTGCTGTTTTGTTGTAATTAATAGAATTTCCTACATCCTAGCTAAAGGTACGACAAGTGGTAATTTGGCAGGTGCTGATATTAATTTGGAACTTCAAAATTCCGTGGACCATGACATTGAACCAGGAGAACAAAATCCATCTAACATTTTTTAGATTATCCATTTCCAGTTAGAATTTTTTGGCCTCTCCTCAGTTAAAGAATTGGGCGGCATTCATGGAATGTCTTTTTGTTTCCTTTTTAAGGTTCTAATACCTTTAATGGCCAATGTGAGCACTTTCATTCATTTTATACAATGTTTGATCGGTGATATTAGCAAAACTTTTGACGCCAAAAATGTATTTTGCATTTTACAAATAGAAAATACGATTGCAAATTTCAAATAAAATACATGTTAGAATACAACGATTTCATAATATGTAATGTAAGTTCGTAGATTAATAAATCAAGTATTTTATGTTGCTTATTGTTAGATTAAGAAAACAAGCTATGATTTGTATTAACCAAAGTTTATGTTTCGTCTAGTTCAAATCCTGTTCGGAAAGTAGTTGTAAGAAAGACGTTGTAAAAGAAAGATTGTCAGTAAAAGAACATTGGTAAAAATTGTAACTCACTATTGTTTAAATATTCAAGCTAAATAAAATTTACTTTACTTCAATAATCAACTGGTTTTTTCATAATTGAAATAAATAAATCGAACAGGTTATGGGCCCAGTCCCAGCTTGGTTATAGTGCGAGTAAAGTGCGTGATTACGGGTTTAAACAGTAGAACGGTCGAATATTAAAAATTAAAGTAAAGTTAAACAATGGCAGACTCATCGGGTTTTCGGTTTGCTATTCAAAAACTAAATGGTGAAAATTATGCCGTTTGGAGTTACAAAGTCGAACTTTTACTTATAAAGGACAATTTGTGGGACGTGATTTCGGAACCAGCGCCTTCTCCGGTTACTGAAGAATGGTCCAAACGCAATGATCAAGCACGTGCAACAATAGGTCTTCTTGTTGAAGATAATCAGTTATTGCACATCAGGAAGGCTACAACAGCGAAAGAATCCTGGGATGCGTTAAAAGAGTACCATCAAAAATCAACATTAACCAGTAAAGTGTTTTTACTAAAACGTATATGCAGAGCTGTATTAAAAGAAGATGGTGATATGGAAAACCACATCACGGAAATATCGACAAACATAAATCAGCTAGCAGCACTTGGTCAAAATTTACCGGATGAACTACAGGCAGCACTGTTACTTGGAAGTTTACCAGAATCCTATGACACTCTTGTTACAGCTCTTGAAAGTAGGGCTGAAAAGGACCTCACGTTTCAATTCGTCAAAAGTAAACTAATGGACGAATATAAACGGCGAAAAGGGGCAAGAGAAACGAAAGGGAACTTTCAAACTGAAGAAACAGTTATGAAGTCAGTGCATAAAGAGAATAAACAAAACAAGAAAACTTGTTTTTTCTGTAAAAAGACTGGTCATTTCAAGAATGAATGTTTAAAGTACAAAGCATGGAAGGGCAAACAAGAAAAAGCACATAAAGCAGTCGGTGAAGAAACGACAAATTCCGACGGAACATGTTTCATCGTACAGGATGCAAAGGATCTCGCAGAAGTGTGTCTAAGTGTAACGACTGGTGAAAAAAGTCAAATTCCGTGGTTCGTGGATTCGGGTGCAACAACACATATGGCGCGGTCAAAGGATTTTTTCACGAATTTAGACTCAAGCAGGAAGGGTCTTGTGCGACTTGCGGACGATAATAAATTCGCGAAAGTTGAAGGTGTCGGTTCGGGAACAATAAAGTGCCAGAATAATTCGGGAAAAACTGCAACTTTAACAGTAAACAACGTACTGTACGTACCGAATTTAGGGTCAAATCTATTATCAGTAAAAGGATTAACTCAGAATGGTTTCAAACTTTCGTTCTCCAAAAACATTTGCCATATTACTAAAGATGGAAAAGTGCAAGCTACAGCGGAACTGTCTCCAGAACTGTATCAAGTGAAAACAACAGGTGAAGTGCATACAGCAAAATTAGCACAC
>NW_020438977.1:45482-72079 GCF_000699045.2 Agrilus planipennis | reverse complement strand
TCTCAGATCTCAAAAGAATGCTCGTTGGGAAAAAATTTTCGTCGAATGAAGAGGTGATCGCCGAAACTGAGGCCTATTTTGAAGCAAAGGACAAATCGTACTACAAAAATGGTATCGAAAAGTTGGAGGATCGCTATAATCAGTGTATCACCCTTGAAGGGAATTATGTTGAATAAAAAAAACGAATTTTGCAAAAAAAATGTGTTTCACTATTTTAGGCCGGGGACTTTTCAATTGACCTGTTACATTCAAATCTATTCGCGAATAACAAAAAACGTTGACACGTTATCGTAATATTATATAAACAGATCAATTTCAAGAGATAAAAAACTGTTACAATGGCAAACTATTTTTAGAATGTTGTAAACTCTTTACAAGCACTTAAACTGATGAGTAGACTGGACATTAGACAGTCGAACTTCCACAATAGTTATTAATAGAAATGCAAAAACAGACTTAAACATCTCATCAGATAATGATCGCATTCTATTACGGATAATAATTGAGATCCTTCATGCTCACTCTACTTTTTGAGAGATGCATGAGCAATGTTACTGCCTTTTTATCGTTAGTATTTTAATCGCTGTGCAAATAAAAGTCGTAATCAAGTTTGTTTAAGGTTTTTAATACCATTCGAGGATTTTATCTGTCGAAAGTTCAATCTAGTCTTAACAGTATTGAATGATATCGATCATTTCATTGAACTAGGCTACCAATCAATTTTAACCAATTTCAAAGAATGCCGATTGACTACAGTGTCCTTCATGAATAAGTAATAGTGGAAATAACAATATACTTGAAAGATGGATTGGTTTTGATTTGAAAATGTGTACAGAGTCTTTATGAAAACATTGCATCGATTCAGGAAATAAAATAGAGATACAGCGGATATTAAGTTTTAATTAATTCTTTAGTTATTGTCAAAAAAAGAAATTTTTTTCAAAAATTTCTAGAGCAATCTTACAATACAATTTGACTTTTTTCCAAATCTAAGCTCTCCAAACAGTTGTACATATACTAACATACACCTACAAGGATTTTGTTAAATTTTAATTAATTATGTTTTTTCAAAAGTTACATNCGAAATGCCATTTGTCATGGATTGCTTCTAAGACTTTGGAAGTACCACTTGCAGTTCCAATTGGACTATCCCACAATCACTTCAAAACACTGTAGTCCAAAGTAATAATTTTTTTTCTATCACGCCGTTTTCCCAATTTTTATCTCTTGCACTCATCGCAAAAAACCGAAATCAGCACAAGAGAACTGTAATGTCGCGGCTGCGTACAATTACGTTTGAATTTGAACCTACCATCAGTTTTGCCTATTTGACGTTAGAGGGAGCAATATGTTCGATTTGATACCCTCTTGTTTTGTTTTTAAATTTGTGGTTTATGGATACTACAATATGAGTTGTTAGGCTTCGTATGATATCTTCTTTTTTAAAATGTTAATTAAATACTCTTCGGTACACATACATTTATTATTACTGAAAATAAACTGTCATAACCTTAATAACACAGGTGAGACGTCTTCCATAACTGTAATCTATATAGATTCGACTTGAATTAGATCACATGATGCTTCACGTACATTAGTCACTATTACAGTCAGTGATTGCCAAGAGTCCATATACCACAATAAGGGAAAGGGGGAACTGGTGCGTTTAGTGTTAGAAAACACTACCAGGTGGCATACTCACAAACAGCAGATCCAGAGTACAGTCTTTTAAAAGAAATGAACAAGAAAAAAATTAAGAAAATACACAAGCGCCACCAGCGCAAGCAGGCACTGGTTTCGCACATCGAGCCGGTGGCCACTACCATGAAGATCTGTGGGAGGTATTCGGAGATCTGTGACCACCGAAAGGGAAGTAGTGCGAATTCGATTGGCATTAAGTTGGGAGACTCGGGACTGGAGTCTTGAATAATTCATTTGTGCACTGGTTAGCGTCTTTATATAACAATATAAATATTACAGTTTTCACAAGCCACCTAAATGTCGTTTTTAGGTGTTGTTTTAGCTTAAAACTAAAATAACGCTAATATTGCGACCTTTAATAGAATCCAGAACAAACAACAATGTACATTTGACGCATATTCTTGTTGTTAATGAGAAAATAAAATTGTTTTGTCAGTTAAGTGCGTTTCATTGATAATAAAAAAAACGACAATTACTGTGTACTTATACCTTGTGTTGAGGGTTATTGTTATTTTTTAGAAATATGTTGTAATCTGTCCTGCATTCTGACGTTTTATGTTTTGTTTTAATATATTCTTAAATTTTTGTGTGGACCTTGTTCAAAGAACTTCTAGTTAGGTGGACTCAGGATCTACCGACTCTACTACCCCAAGATGTTTCCGTTTTTTGCGGAATCCCTGTTTGCCGTACAGTGCCCGATTATTTGTCTTTGCAAAACTATTGGGTTTGGCTATGGAAGAGGGGACTCATCTACGAAATGGAAGGGATAAGAAAAGGAAAGAATAATCTCACTCGCACTCGCAGGATCAATGAGGAGCTACTTGGTTAACCTTGAGGATCACTCGGGATGCAAAAGATCCGAGCTTGCCCGGCTCTGGTTTAAACCGTTGAAACGAGAGCCTATAATGTTTGTAAACACTAAAAATCTGCAAGGTAACAAAATATTACTAACAATGAAAACCTGATATAGCAACAAATGATAGAAATTGTAACAGATCGGTCATACCTGGTGCTTTTTTGTTCACGAAAACGTAATAAAACAACTTAATCGAAATAACAAATAGTTTAGTATAGTATTCAATAAATATCTAATATAAATTGGATCAAACGACTTATCCCAATACAATATTAATTACCAATTTTTATTAGGTCGGTCTTTCGTAATAGTTATGAAATTATTACTATTGGTGGTGTGGATATTTTTTTTCTTTTTTCTTTGGAACAATTATCCGCCACTGCCCGGTATCCGGCCGGATCCTAAAGAAAGTACCGGATTCGCCGGACACCAGATCCAAATTGGGTACTCGACTCCCTTTCCACAATAATGTACAGCTCAATAATTAATTTTCTACGATTTAACAAAAAGTAAAAATGTACAATTAGAAGACCTACAAATCAAGAAAGACCTAGCCAGTAATAATAATTTGGTAAGCAATTAACTGTGAAGGACAATATATAAACGAAGTTTAAAGAAAATGCTTCAGTAATGATGATATGATAACTGTCAGTCGAGATCATACAAACTCTGAATATGTCCCGAGTGATTGAGGACAAAACGTCTGCAACAGACATTTGAACTTGGTGTTCAATATCACTGTAATACACTCGCAGAAGCCCATGAAAATGTATAATTTCTTAATCATCATCATAAGACTGGTTGGACACGCACCTCCACTCCTTCCTATCCTGAGCTAATCTTCACATTTCCCTTAAACCAGAACATCCTTAACTTCTTTCGAATAGTAATCTAATCCAAGTCTACCTCTACTCCTCTTAACGCCTGTTTCTGCCTTTAACATGTCTCTGACTAGACTTCCATTCCTCAGAAGGTGTCCCACCAACCTATCTCGCCTATTTTTTATTGACTTCCATAGAGTCCTCTTTTCCTCTATTCTTTCTAATACCTCTTCATTTCTAACCTTCTCTATCCACGGTATCCTCATCATTCGCCTGTAAGACCACATTTCGAACGCTTCTAACCTTTTATTTTCCGCCGCACCCACCGATCATGTTTCGCACCTGTACAGCACCGCTCTTCTAATATACACCTTTAACAATCTTTTTCGAATTTCTAAATTAACCGTTCGAGAACATAGAAGTGACTTCTCTTTATTAAAGGCGACACGACCCTGCGCTATCCTCTGCTTTATATCGCTACCACTCCTTCCGTCCTGACTTATCTGACTTCCTAGATATCTAAAATCAGTCACTTCTTCTAATTTTTCGTCTTCTATCTTTATATTCGCTCTTTCCCTACTTGTTCTTCCCTTGCATACCAGTATTTTCGTTTTACTTTTATTTATTTTCATACACGACTGTTTTGTCAATACCTCTTCCATTTTATTTAAATCCATCTGTAACTCCTCCTTGCTAGATGCTTATACTATTATGCCATTATTAACAATAAATAAATCTCATAACACAAAAAGTTACACTGTTACAGCAGTTACACATAAACAAACAGAAACACTTCAGTTACGTAAAACAAATAGGTAAAGTAATTCGAATCAGTGGCTACATTCGAATACAAACAGTAATGTACATTACACAACATGTGCGAAACTATTTTGTTTGTAAGCTTCATTCGGATACTATAAAGTAAAGTATAAGCACGTACATACTTTTTTTTTAAATTAACAAGCAAATATGAATTTCCATTTAGATAACTTTGATTGATGTTGCATAATAAGTTTGCAATATTGTAACTTTTTTCTTTTTTTATTTCACTACTAGCTGCTCCGACAGACTTCGACCTGTCAAAAGTTATTGGTCTGTCGCAGTCAATAGAAAAAAATAAATAAATAAAGAAGAGAAACGAAAATTCAAAAACAACCAAAATGCCACACACACAGAGGAGCTAATGATGATGTAATTTTTTTTTCTTTGATAACACGCAAACCCTTTTTTTGTTCGAACTTTATTGTGGGGAGGCATAGAATAATGTCCACACGGCCTAATCAACTTGAAGACATACCAAAGATAATCCTAACGCGCCTTTGTTTTGTTTTAATTGACGTCAAATGTTTGGGGCAGATGTTTTGATTTACCCTGTGGTTTTATGAGAAAAGAAAAGTAAGGTTTTTACGTTTTTCTAGGCAGTTTTTCCAATTTTTCTCTTAATAAAAACCTTTCTCTAACTTCAAGGAATATTAAAAAAAATATCAAAATTGGTCCTGCCGTTCTCGAGTTTTGCGATTCATTTTTATTTGACCTGATAAACATTTTTACAATATTTTCAATATTGTAACGCTTCCGGTTACACCGGAAGTTAATACCAACTTCCTTATTATAAATAAAATATCCTGTATTTTACTGTACCATTGAATTTTTTAATCTATTTGACACCATTAGATTGTGATCAGTAAGAAAACATTAAAGAGCAGGCCTATCGCACATCAATTTGGAATCACATGAAACCCACTACTGAAGGTACTCTCAGAAGAAGTGTTTTGAAGTCAACGGGAGACAATTTCAACATTTATTGTGATTAAGATAATTTAATTTTGTCTTTGAGAATAACAAAATAATTTATAAACCTGCTATTAATAGGTCGAATTTATAAGAAGTCGAACAAATTGTTTTAGGTATTTCTTACAATCTATCTACATCAGTAGTAAATGGGAATTTAATGACATTCTTGTAACAAGACAATCTAAACAGTTGAAGTAAATAAAATTCCGCAGATGATATTCAAATTACATTTTTCAGCAACGAAAAAATCATAAAAATGCTCAATAACCACGAAAATATTAACTTTAGATATAGGAACACACCACATCGATCCATTCAGAATTTAATTTTGCATCTGACTAATATGTTAAAGAAATACTGAATGTTCTTATTAATAACGAGACATTCTAGCTTATCTATAGTGGTAAAAATTAATTCAAAAACTAATTCACTGTAATCTATTGGATCTTCTGTTTAATCAAAGAAAGTTGTTACAATATAAAGTTCTTGAGCTTAGAAAGATTTTTTATAAACAACTTATATGAATAAACACTGATATCAATAAATACGTGGGATCAAATGCTGACAAGTAATTAAGTTACGGTAAATTTTGTTTCATTTTCGTTTGTTGGTATTGGTGAATCTGTTGATTTCTAAGCACTGGTTAAGAAGATACCTTCAGTATTGCCTTTTTGTAAATTTCTTGTGGTTCCAAATTGGTGTTCATGCAGTAGGCCTGTTTTTTAAAGTTTGCACCAAATATTTAACGGTGTCAAGCAGATAAAATGTTTTATTTAAAATAAGGAAATGGATATCAACATCTGGTATAACCGGAAGTGCTACAAAGATGAAAATATTTCAAAAATGTTGATGCATGATTTTTGTCAAATTTTTTCTACCATTAGTTTTCCATTAATGTCTAATAGGCCAGTGAATTTGAACTACTTATTTCAGAAATTGTGGGACTGTCGCCGAACATATATCTTTTACCATTCAAAATAGCTGCAGGAAATATTATTTATAATGTTCTTAGGTAATAACAGTTCTATATGTATCATAAGTATGTGTATGCATGCATTTAGTGATCGTATGCAATATGCAGATATAAAAGCTCTGGTACACGTTGAAAGTAAAAGTTTTCAATAAACAGAAACGGGTCTACAATTTATATGCTTCAATAGCTGAATTTTTAATACAGTAGAAACTCGATTAACCGGACTAATTGTTGTCGTTAGGCATTCGGATAATCGAAAATCCGGATAATCGAATGTATGAAAAATAGTGAGTTTTATGCATAATAATATGTAGTACTTACATAATGTTATGTGTCAATTAAAAATAACAATTAAATACGAAAATCAATGTTTATTGAGAGATAAATCCTACATACATTGTACATGTACTAAAATAATTTTACCTTAATCATGAAATTAAATATTTAGGTACATATTATGTACGTATAATTTCTTAACAATATGTATTTGGTAATTTGCCTTTGGTAATCAGGAAATATATACTTGCTTGCACAAATTTGACAAAATCGACTTGTAGTTATTTTAATATATTGGTCGGGGTCGGTAGTCCGGATAATCGCGAATCCGTATAACTGAGGGCCGGATAATCGAGTTTCTACTGTATTCTGTAATGTACAGATAAAATTAGAGTTTCAGTTATGTTTAACAAACAAAATAGCTCAAACCTCAACGCCAAAACAGTTCACTTCAGTCCCTAAAGAAGGCTTCGGACAACCACAGTGTCGTGTTTTGGGCTTTGAGCTATTTTGTTTGTTCTACAACAACCGCCAAAGTTTTTCCAATCTTCATACTTCAGTTATGTTTGATTAAAAGTTTAATTTCAAATGCATCAATGCTTAAATTTTCATTGTGGCTACTGGTCCGGCTGGGTACTCGGCAGGTCTTATGGTTACCCAGTACCCAGCAAAACCACTGACAGTTAATACAATAGTTATTAAAAAAGCAGTTGTCTGATAAACCCGTAAAAGTTATCTTTTTCAGAACGTTGTTGTAGTGTTCATTAATCCTATTTTTTATAACTCTACCAGACTGTCCTACGTAAATAGCATCACAAAGAGTACAAATGACTTGGTAAACACTACTGTTATCGAGACTTTGTATGTCGTCGTACTTCTTCACAGGCTTGATTAGCCAGTAAGATCAAAGAAAGGCTGAAGTTATTGCTGCTAAATATATTTTGTATATTCAGTTGTATTATTACATTCACAGATTGTAATAAACATAATTAATTAAATAAGTTAATGTAACATTGGAAAATAATCGTAAGATATCTATTAAGTAATAGGTGGTCATGTTGTTTTGCGGCTACATATGCAAGAAAACTAGGAAATTTGTTCGGTAAGTAATAAAAAAAAATGACACGATGATATAAGTGAGTGTCCATGACCAAGTAGCAGAACTATGAAACATGAAGGTTTAATTGATTACTTATTAATTTATTTGTGACATCTTAAATGTAAGGCGGTATGAAATCAACAGTGTATTTACAGACCGTGGGAAATTCATATACCACACCCTAATAACTACAAAATAACCGCACCTAGTCAAGGAAACTATTTTTAAATCTTTTAATTGTTATTACTTATTTATACACATGTTAATTGCTTTCACATATTCGTAGGTCAGCATGTGAGATACAACTGTCCGAAAATTATTCTTTTATTTACCTTTAATCATGAGTTAGGTTAACTGCTATAGTTTTCCCAAAAAACTTCTACAAAATTTCTAATCGTAATAACTGTAGCTTGTTGTTTTTCACAATGATTTTCAACTTTTCTCTATACAAATTCTAAAAAAAATTGTACAATGGTAATGCACGAAGAACAACAAATTATAATTTTGATTATATATTCTTGATAAGGTTATTGATTTCGTAACTATTTCTCTCATCATTTCTGTTTCGTATTTATACATACTACCAAATACGGACTCAACTAGTTTCTTATATTTTGCAATACATACTTGAATTGCGTACAGTACAGAAAGCCTTTTTCGAAGTGCTTTGCTACATATCCGAAAGTAGTCACCGTACTGCTTAAAATCACAGAATAGTACTTACATACTGTATTATATTTAATTAATTTTATNCCAACTTGTATGCCTACGATGAATAGTTTCTGAGATAATTTAATTTATAAAAGAAAATCGCTACCGCAATCTAAATTATAAAAAATTATAACATCTACAAAAAAGACTTAGGAGTGTTGAAATTTTTACCAGTTATAGTCAGGTTTTATAGCTATGTTAAACCAAAATTTATACTGGGCGTTCAGAAATAAATTTAAAAACTTCAAACACGAATAACTTCAAAAGTCACCTACCATATTTTATTTTGTTATTCGATTTCTCTTTTTGTCCTCTTTCTATTCATGTAGGTTGCTTTATATTGCTTTATTTGAATATTTTTGAATAAATTTAGATATTTATCTAAAATAGAGAAAAAAATGGCGGATATAGACAGACGTCGTGTTTGGTACACAAGAAGATGTCTGACTGTTATATTCAATAATAATATATTTTTTCAACAAAAACAGCTACGTCAGAGGTGCTGGGCTAAACTCTTTTTTCTCAATGTATGCCTATTAATGTTTTCTTATTAAATGTATATTATTAACCGAAAAATGCTTTTGTTTTATTGTTTGGGATTATAAGTTCACAGTAGGAAAAGACAACACGCACGAAATGAGAGTTTGTACAGGATAGAGCTTCGGAAGTCCTGCCTTTCGTACTAATTTTGTTTGGGTATTGCACAAAAATTAGTTAAAAAAAATATTTTTTATTAAAAATACATTAGTCTTTCAATGCTCACAAAGGACAACATTTAATATATATTCCAAATGCACAAATTTGACAAAATCGACTTGTAGTTATTTTAATATATTGGTCGGGGTCGGTAGTCGGGATAATCGCGAATCCGTATAACTGAGGGCCGGATAATCGAGTTTCTACTGTAGATGCATTTCCTATGTCTACTCACCTGTCGATGTAACACATTTTTTATGGTTACCTGAAGGGTCAAATATTGGATATTAAATTCTAAAATAATTAGAAACCATTGAAGCACATTTATTACTTACTAGTTAAGGAGGTGACTTTTATTTTTATGTATTCGATTAGATTGCGACATATTCGACATATTAACTTCTTGGAATATTAAAATAATGAGAAAGGACTACCTCTACAGAATTCTTCACAGTGAATGATATACGAGGTCTGTTCAAAAAGTATTGGCGCCTGCCATTCGATTTTTACCAATGATTTGGGCATGAGACGGGTCGCCGAGAAATTCGTACTAAAGTTGCTCAATTTCTACCAAAAACAGCATCGCATTAACATTACTAAAGTCAATTGGACTCTGTCCGCGACGACCTAAATTTGCTCCAGAGGGTCATAACTGGTGAGGGATCATGGGTTTATGGTTATGACGTGGAAACCAAAACTCAATCATCCCAATGGAAGCTGCCGCACGAGCTAAGACCGAAAAAGCGCGCTGTGTGAAGGTTTCGCATACAGTTTTCTTCGATTGCAGGAGCGTGGTGCATCACGAGTTATTGCTACAGGGCAGAACGGTCAATAAGGAATAAAACGTGCAAGTTATGTGCAATTTGCGAGAAACACCCGAATTTGTGGAAGAACAAAAATTGACTTTTTCACCATGACAACGTAAAAACAACACACTAATAATGCCGCAGCTACCGTGTTCCGCAGATCTGGTCCCCGGTGACTTTTCTTGTTCCAAAAACTGAAGAAGCCCATGAAAGGACGACGCTACGCTACCATTGAGGAGGCATCGAAGATGAAGCTAGAGAAGATTATAAAAAATTATTTTTTGAAGTGCTTCGAGGAAAAAACGTTGGCACAAGTGTATAATATCTGGAGGGGATTAGTTTGAAGTGGACAAAGTATATATTCATAAAAATACACAAAAATCGCAATACTTTTTAAACAGACCTCGTATTCAACGTTTTAGGGAAAGCGTGTTTCAGTTTAATTTTAATACTTTTTCAGTTGTTAGAAATAGATCTGCTTATCATTATTCAACCTATCCTATATTATTATATTGAAAATTTACATAACTTCAGATGCATACAAAGGTAGTCTAATATCTTTTGAATGTTCTTTTGCAAACAATAAATAATAGGCCGATTTGGTCCCAATGGTCAGGTTCTGCGAAAGTCTTCGACGGCAACCACCTTTGTTAATTTTATTATCGATGCTCTTCAAATGTATGCATGTTACAGGAATTTCATAGCTTGAGGCAGAGTTATACCTTATTATTAGCTTCTGGCTTGTATTCTTTTGTTGTATACCAAGGTGGTGGCGCCAGAACAATTTTTGATTTTGTCACATAATTTAGTTAGTTACGTTTTGTCCTTGTTCTTGTTAACTTGCGTTTTTAATTCATATTTTCTTCGTTGTGCCTGTAGTTGTAATCGGTTATTTCATAGTTAATAATTCATTTGTAAGTAAAGTCCGGATATAGCGTTATATATCGAGTTTCATTCGCTCCGTTAAAACCAACATTTTAAGAAAATATTGCTCCCGATTTCACGGCAAACAAAGTGTGTAAGAGACCTAAAAATTTGGCAGTATCGAGGATGATCTTTTTAACGGCCGGTTTCGGTTATACTGGATGCTGAAACCTTGTTAATTTAAATGGAATGGCATCTAGATTTTTTACGACGAATTCGTATGAAAGAAAAAATTTTAAGGTAACTTTGATAAAAACTTGTATGCCTACGATGAATAGTTTCTGAGATAATTTAATTTATAAAAGAAAATCGCTACCGCAATCTAAATTATAAAAAATTATAACATCTACAAAAAAGACTTAGGAGTGTTGAAATTTTTACCAGTTATAGTCAGGTTTTATAGCTATGTTAAACCAAAATTTATACTGGGCGTTCAGAAATAAATTTAAAAACTTCAAACACGAATAACTTCAAAAGTCACCTACCATATTTTATTTTGTTATTCGATTTCTCTTTTTGTCCTCTTTCTATTCATGTAGGTTGCTTTATATTGCTTTATTTGAATATTTTTGAATAAATTTAGATATTTATCTAAAATAGAGAAAAAAATGGCGGATATAGACAGACGTCGTGTTTGGTACACAAGAAGATGTCTGACTGTTATATTCAATAATAATATATTTTTTCAACAAAAACAGCTACGTCAGAGGTGCTGGGCTAAACTCTTTTTTCTCAATGTATGCCTATTAATGTTTTCTTATTAAATGTATATTATTAACCGAAAAATGCTTTTGTTTTATTGTTTGGGATTATAAGTTCACAGTAGGAAAAGACAACACGCACGAAATGAGAGTTTGTACAGGATAGAGCTTCGGAAGTCCTGCCTTTCGTACTAATTTTGTTTGGGTATTGCACAAAAATTAGTTAAAGAAAATGTTTTTTATTAAAAATACATTAGTCTTTCAATGCTCACAAAGGACAACATTTAATATATGTACCATTACACAACGTTGATAAAAATCGTGATTTTTTTAAAAAATCGATATTTTCAAAAAATCGCGTTTTTATTTTTTCTTTGTTAGTAAATCTAATTTTGGCTAGTTTTTATGTTTTTATTGATATACTAGGCTTTACCTGCGGCTTCGCACGTGTCCTAAATACGTGTCAAAGACCATCGACGACTACATAAAAGTAATTTTTCTATCCCTCAGGAACAGTATATATTTTATGGATAAAAAGTACCCATTGTGCTTTTTAGTAATCATGACAATGTGTGCACACAATTTGATGATGATCGGTTCAGTAGTTACGGAAGAGGGGAAATCTTCAAACGACACCCGCCACACACACTACGAGAAGTTACAAACAAGTTTAAACTTAAACTGTGAGAAAAAATGGTTTTTTATGTTTTAATTGCTTGCACAGCAAAATGCGCTACGGCGATAATTTGATGATGCATGTAATAGCAGGTGTACAATAGGTATACCGTGAGATAATTAGGTTCTACTTCTTTTATGAATAAACATATTTTTAAGTGTCGAACTTTTTTTTTAATAAATCAAGATTTTATTTCCAAAAACATCATGTTTACTTAATCATGTCTAACCATACATACAAAATATAAGTCATCCCTTTTCATAGGGATTTCAATTAAATGTATGTGGTAGTTTCATGAACCCATGTTTACTAAACTTATTTTTTCTTTAGCAAACATATATCTTCTTTTTATAGTCATGTGCATCTACATTTCTACATACATTTTGTTTAAAAATGGAGATTTTTAACCAGTACTGAAACCTTGAAAATTATTATAATTGTATGTTTTTATTATTTAATATTACAATATTTAAATGAAAGAAAATTTGAAATAATGTGTGTATTGTGCTAAGCGATATTAACCTAAATGACAACGGCTGGTGTAAAATTCATAAAAATTCGGAAAACGTTCACAAATCTCGATAAAAATGGTTTATGCGTTGAAATCATCAATCTTCGAAGTATCCAATGAGGTTAATGACCCGACACAGCGATCTCGCATTTTTACTACACTTTCGTATCTTTGACGGCTACCTTGTGAATTTAAACGAACGCATAATGGGTGCTCAATAACGGAGACAAGAATGAAAATTATGGTCCAATTTGAACGCAATAACTATAATTTTTAGGATGCTTTTGTCAAGTTTTATTTATGAAGAAACATCGACTCGAGATGTTACAAAGTGTTAAAGCAGAAAAATAGCTCATTAAGATAATGTCGAACGTGGAGAAATAATTTAAATAAAATTAATATCTACCAAGTATTACACAGTCGAAAATTGCACGTTTTGGTTAAGTGTTGTAAAAAGACGGCAAAGGGTGCAAGAAATGCCGTAAAAACACGTTCGGTTTACCTTTTAAAAGACGAGAGATTTGTAAAATTTCATTCGATTTTACTAGGCGTACTTGCATTGTAAGTGAAATTGGCCCCAATGGAACAGCGGATGGTGAAATATAATGTGGAATTATCTGAGTAGTAAAATTAAATGATGGTACGGTTGTTTCTTTGTCTTTCTTTCGATATCCATTACGGTTAAGTTTAATCAGGATTTTTTTAGTTTTACAATTGACGACCAGAGATGTGCAGCAAAATGGCTTTTTAAAAGTATTTCAATAGAAATTGCAAATGCTTTTTTGATTTATTTCAAACTAGTGACCCGCCCCAGCTTCGCACGGGTGCAACGCTGATACTAAATATATTTTTGTTTTGTTTAGATTATTATCGAAAAGGGGAAATTTTCAAAAGATACCACCTGAACATACTAAATATACTACAGAATGTCCTTATATACAACATTTATAGTTTTTTTGTAATTAGACAATACAAACCGGCCTCCCGGCCGGTACCGCCGCAACCGCTATGTCCCTGCATTTTAAATCTGTAATATCTACGAAAATATTCATTTAGTTTACATGTTGTTAAGGGCCATATTGATCTATATTAAATGCACAATGTATAATATTTAAGGTACTTAATTGGATAAGAATTAATGCTGTGTTGCTTACAATCGCTTCGTAAATAAGTCATTATTTCTCATAAAAAGTAAAGGATTAAAATGGTTATTGTGGGTTATCCCTCAGAGATAGACATATACCATCGCGGAATTTTTTGTAGACCCTTTTAATGTACAATATTGCAGTACATTATTTTGATCTATCTCGTAGGGTTCAGCCAGCGTTCGCAATGTAAGTGCAAACAATGTGTTTATTTACGACATCACATTAGAAACCTCTAAAATTATCAGTGTTTTCCTACTATATTATGCATGTATTATACATATAAACCTTCCTCTTGAATCACTCTATCTTTTAGAAAAACCGCATCAAAATCAGTTGCGGAGTTTTAAAGATTTAAGCATACATAGGGACAGACAGCGGGAAAGCGACTTTGTTTTGTACCATTTAGTGATGTAAAATACAAAATAGATTTGTATTTTAAATGCTATATGCAAAATACATTTCAAAATACTTTTTTCTAATTATACGTTTTTAGTACCTATTATTTCTGTTTGAAGTGATTGAGATATAGTTTTCTATCTTTATGTTATAGTTTCTTCAGGTCAGCAATAAACAGTTCTTCTATAATATGCTTTCTTATTTACCTTTGTCACCCGTTTTAATTGGAAAAAGACACTGATGCCAAAATAGTTTGTTTACCGTGAAAGATTACATTCAAGGGTTGCAAATAATTTTATTGATGTAAAATAAACATTAATCATTGTATATCAAAATATTTACAACCCCATTTTGTTTACGATCTTCTACATATTAAGAAAGAAATAGAATCCATAGTTTCTTTAGCTTTGCGTTCATTTAGGTAATAAGAGAAGTTTTTCGAATCGTTTTCTAAGAATTTTGGATTATACGCATTTATTAGCATATCACAATATCTTGTAGTTTGCAGTTTTACATAGCTAGCGTAAGTATTATAAATTCAATATTGTTTTGCGGGCCGTTTTGTAGTAATTCACAGAATTTCGTAGTTTCCTGTTAAACGTACGATAAGTGGTGATTTGGTAGGTGCTGATATCAATTTAGAACTTCAAAATTCCATGGACCATAAAAACCATGAACCCGGAAAACAATATCGATCCAATATTTTAGATTGTCTATTTCTAAGGAGTTTAGAATTTCTTGGGCTCTCTTCAGTTAAAGAATTAGAAGGCATTCATGTAATGTCTCTTTGTCCGCTGTTTGAGTTTCTAATACTTTTAATAGCCAAAGCGAGCAACTTTAATTCATCATATTTTATATAATGTTTGATCGGTAATAATAGAAAAACTTTTAACGGCAAAAATGTATTTTGCATTTTACAAATAGAAAATACATTTGGAAAAGTATTTTAAATAAAATACAAATTGCTTTTTTCAAAAAAGTATTTAAATGCAAGATAAAAATAGATATTTTTGACGTGACAACGTCTTATAATTCGATGGAGCACGAAAAAACATGACTCATGCGGCGTTACCTCGCTCTGAGGCGTTCCATTTAAGGCTTGAAGTGCAAGCGAGAGCGCGGAACGAGCGACAAAGAGGCACAATCGGCCTCCGCGTTCGGCAGCGTTCGACATCTGTCTCTCTCCTACTTGAGTGAGCGATGCGTCCGCGTGGACAGCTGCTATACAATAATACATTTCCATTTACCTCCTTCTCTATATCCATACAAAATATCTATCAAACAAATAAAATTAAAATTTTCTTTTGAAAAATGAAACCATTCCATCAATATTTTCTTATGACGTTGTCATGTTCAACTATCGTCAGTAAACCGACTTTATAGACAACCGATTTTTTTATTTTGTATTTGCATTTTAAGTGCTAGTATTTCAAATAAATCACATCTCTGCTGACGACCTTATGTTGATGATGATGAGCCAGTTTAAATGTCTATATTCAGAATTCGTTCTGTTTGTTATATTCTAAATTTAAAAATTTGCCATTCCTTGATATGTAAATATGTACGTATGTGTGCTTGGGGGTAGCAAGGTATTAGTCGATCTGGGCGTGTGCTATTGACGAGAGTAGCATGCTATAACCCTGTAAGATCAAAATCTGCATTTTCGCATACCATTGCATGTATAATACATACATTAGTTAAAAGCAAAATAAGTCCACCTTAATCATGCTTTGACATTGAGACAACATTTTCATCACAACGCTTCATCTTTTTCCCAATTTCTGGGATGTCCACTGATTTGGTCTCATAATCTTTAAGAAATAAAAAAAATGTGCTAATGTTGTATTCTACTTGGGAACCAATATAATTTATTCAAAAATATGTCCGCCCCACCATTTTTGAAATAAATACATATTAAATTTTTTGTTAACCTAATCTTTGTTTCAAAGTTGCAGAATGTTCGTATTATAAACTTACACTTTCGGGCTTTCATGTCTTTACTTACGATTTAGTTACAACGTTTAGAGGATGTTATATTTTCAGTCGTCATCAGTTACCTCATGACAATTTGGCGATATAACATGAATGAAACGTTGTAACCCAATCATAAATAAAAGAATGGATGTCGGAAAGTCTAAGTGTATTTATAGCCTAACTTTCTGTAAATATAACCCAAAAATGGCTTATTCTCAAAAAAATTAAATCAGTGAGCAAATAGCACAATTCAGAAAACTGTTTTTTTTAATCTATTTTTTCAATAATTGTGAAAACAAGTTTCTGGATAAATTTCTAGGACATTTTCTACAAGGGCACTAGTTCTCCTTTATTTTAACTTCTCGGAATTGAGCAAAGGATTCCCTAAATGACATGTGTGAAGTACTTACTATATATCACCACAAGTTCAGCTAATCACGTAATATAATTATAATATAATATTCATTACAGATAACGGATATTACGATATAATTCATTTTATTGATTTTACTTACTGTCAATTAATTATATTATCTGTAAGTATAACAGAATTCATTAAATGATACACTAAATTTTGTCGCTCTGTGCGAATGTATTAATAGTAAATATAAAATGTTTATGATATTTAGAAGTGCTTTAATATCACACGGGATCATGTTACAAAAAATACAGTTACTGCAACACAGTAAACTCATTACTGTCTATGTACCTTTGCCCATTGAAATATTACAGTTCATAAATTTGACTTTAATGTTTCTAGCCAACCTGCAATGCGGAAAACGATTAAGTGAATACGAAGTATTTAAAAGTTACGTTTTATTAGTTAGAGTTAGATATGTGTGAAACACACCTTTCAACATTTTATTGTATTGAAAAGTGTGTGTAAATCGAAAACCGATGCAGTTGTGCCATGAAAATTCGTGTCGATACTAGTTTTCACCCGGGCATCAACGTCCGCATTTTCAATTTTCAATTCCACTTTGACTCCCTTGCTTGCGCATGCGTATTAACATAAAACGTACATAACCTGCAAAAACGTAAGCAAAATCTTATCTACACGGCAATTCGAGATTTTTACGATTTTCTCCCACTACGTGTCGTTATTACTACGAACCGCAAGTTTATCTTGACAAGATAGCTTAATATAAATCTCGTAAGTGCAAAAGAGAGAGACTAATTAAATTTCCGAGTTTTAAAAAATTCAACAATAATGACAAATTGTGCAGTGCCAGAATGTAAAGAAAATGGATACCATTTCTTCCAAATAATAAAAAAAAAAAAAGAAATTATGGTCTAAAGCAATAAGACGACCAAAATTGGTCAAATCGCAATCATATTAAAAGTTATGTACACACCATTTTACAGAAAATAAATATTTTTTTTTAAGTTTATATCAAATTAAGTTTATGGGGTACTAATGCTTAGGTCCTTATAAAATTCGTCAAGTGGTATAATCATAACTTCATCTTGTTCTGATTCTGGGGAATGCAATTTAAACAGCAAGTTAAAATTTATATCTTATGCTTCTAATCTTCAAAAAATATCTGTAAAAGTATGAAACGAATTTTCTCAGCAAATAATAGAAGAAGTACCTACATAAACATTTACAGTACTATTACCCTATTTTCATCAAAAATTACATACATTGAGCTGGTTTTACTAACCTCTCTATACTTCGTTTAGTTTCTCTAGCGATGTGACCTTTAGCTTGACAGGCGCAAAGTAGAAAAGAACAGCACTAGGCCAGAAAAGAAAGGAGACAACTCTCGGCCAAACTCTAAACCGGTGAGGAGCGTATAATCCGTACATTACTGCACGGAAAAATTGACCATTTTATCCACTAAAATTGCATTGCTCAAATGTGTTGTATTTGAAGACATATTAGAGGCTTAACGCTTGTTTTCGACTCTACTAGACTACTATTCATGACTGAACAAAACTTTTGGCAGGCACTGTATGAAAAAGTATGTTTAATGAGCAACAGTCGAGAGTATAATAGGCTTTCTCTCCCTACCTACGATTTTACCAGCGCGCATCCAAGACATTGGAAAGGGTAAATCGCTAGAGAGAGTAAATGAAATATACAAGGTCTACCTTTCTGTCACTACATGACGCGCATCTCCAATTTTGACTTAAGCTGGTCTAATTTACATGTGCAATACACTGCACATGAAGAAAAATACCAATTCGATTTTTAATAATAAATTACTTAACCGGCTAAATCTCAAACAGAATTTAAGTGTAAATAGATCATACGTGTGGCGCCCTCTATTCATGCAATCTTCCTTACTGAATGCGCACTGCCTTACTGCGCAGCATATGAACCAGCACAACGTGACGCTTTTGCGACTCGCATTGTAAATTAAGCAAGTCATGTACTAGTTGTTAGTCCTACGTTAAGTCTACTTGATCGAAAGAGTGTCGTAAACTACACCTCCACCATATTTTTTAACAAGCAAGCAACAAAGAAATAAAAATTTGGAAGAGGTAAAACCTAAAACATGTAAAGTGTATTTAAACACAAATGAAATAACTTTACTGTACCCACTGCAGGTACAATATCTAATAGTCACCTACTACACAATAGCGCCTACGAATATTCCTACGCTGAAAAACTTTCGTATTCTTATTTTGCACGGATCAGTGCGAGTGGAACCACATTGCTATATCACAGTCATACTCTTTTACAGCAACATAATCTCTTCCAAATAAAGATTATACCCACGGCTCTACTTTACCAAAAAATAAGTGTAGATATTACCTATATACCGGGTGATTATTTTTATTTATACGTACATAAATACAATGTTGTGTTTCTCATCTATGAAAACATTCTCGATGTGGCTTAATTTAAGTAGCAAATAAAAGAAACCACTTTTAGTAGAAAGTGATTTGTGATGAAAACGCATTTAAAACTCAAAATTTTGTTTTATACTGAAAGTTCAAAAGTTAAACTCTTGGTACTACTATCATGCCTACATTATTAGTAATTACATAAATTTAACGAAATCTAGGAAATGACAAATCTTAAATTACATCATAGAATTATATCTGCAACAATAATGAAATATATTTATAATATTATCATCTAAATCATGAATAATTTAAATATCACAACCTACCTTCATTTATATATTTTAATAAAGAATGGGGCTTCCTTAACTGTATGTATGCTAAAGATTTGCAAAAAGGTTTTCGTATTTAAATACAAAATGCAAAAATACTTTTTTGATTTATTATTTCAAATGTCAAAAACAAAGTAGATTTCCCTTTTGTATTTTAAATGCTAAATGCAAAATACGTATTTTCAAAATACTTTTTTGAAGTAGATACCTATTTAATTTTCTACATTTGCTTAAGTATAAAATATTTTTTAAGAAAACCTTGCAGGCATTTAGTCATTTTGTAAATATTGGAGTGTTTTCTAGACTAATAGTACTGTTTGCAGTATATATCACCAGCTGGGATGATTTAGTATGATTTATATTTTTCTATTTGAAGTGATTGAGATATAGTTTTTCTACGTTTATTTTATAGTTTCTTCAGTTCAGCAACAAATAATTAATCTATGGTTTTTCTTATTTACCTTTGTCACCCTTTTAATTGGGAAAAGACACTGATGCCAAAATAGTTTGTTTAGCGTGAAAGATCAGAGCCAAAATAAGGTTGCAAATAATTTCATTGATGTAAAATAAACATCAATCAATTTATAATAAAATACTTACAACTCCATTTTGTTTCCGATCTTTTACATTGTAATAAGAGAAAGAAATGGAATCCATAGTTTCTTTAGCTTTGGGTTCATCCAATAAGTGAAGTTTTTCGAATCGTTTTCTAAGAATTTTGTATTATACGCATTTATTAGCACACTACAATACCTTGTAATTTTCACAACTGGCGTATATCAATTCGATATTGGTTTTCGGGCTGTTTTGTAGTAATTCATAAAATTTCGTCGTTCCTTGCTAAAGGTAGGATAAGTGATTCAGCAGGTGGTGATATCAATTTGGAACTTCAAAATTCCATACACCCGGACAACAATATCGATCCAATATTTTAGATTAATCATTTTCAAGTTTAGATTTTTTTGGGCTCTTTTCAGCTAAAGAATTAGAAGACATTTATGGAATGTCTTTTTGTCCCCTTTTTAAGCTTCTCATACCTTCAATGGACAATGTCAGCAACTTTCATTAATCATTTTATATAGTTTGATGGATACTACAAATACTACAAAACTAGTAACGGCAAAAGCGCATTTTGCAGTTTATAAATAGAAAATATGTTCGAAAAAATACTTTAAATAAAATACAAAATGCGTTTCTAAAAAACTATACAAGTATTTTAAATATACCACTTTTCTGATGTGTGCACATATAAATACTACTAATTCTATGATATAAAGGGTCAATTAAGTTGGAAACAGTACGTTTGTAGGTACGTATTCAAAAACTATCAAACCTTTTTAAGAGTAACGGTAATATGAGATTTTATGTTAATGAGGATTACAAAGTACCTACTGTATTTACATACAATAAATACTTAAATAATACAAAAATAGCATGAAACCTGTGTATTTTATTAATACAGGTGTCTTATCACAGAATTAAAACTTCTTAGTATTAATTCCACGTAAAAAGAATAAATTATATTTGTTAGATTTATCATATGAGTTTTTTTAGTGTTCTACTGCAGTAGTGTAGTGATCTATTTTTAATTCTACAATAATTGTACAACGTATCATACACTCTGTCGATTCCCGATGTGCGGATGTTTTATAAAATGTGATATTGAGTAGTAGCTGTCAAATTTGTAAGGTTATGTAAGGTATAATGGAAAATACGCGCTGTGGGCTACAGCTACAGCACCCACTACTTAAGGAGGTTGTTTACATAAAAAAGTCCTAATTATAAAATTTCAGTATGTTGATTATCAGGAAACTGATTGTGTAATTTCTCAAAAAATTTGTTTTTTTTAACATTGGCTCTTATGGACGGTCAATTAAAATTACGTATTAAATAGAATTATTTATTAAGCGTTTTTGAAGCATTACAAAGTTACAGAAATTTTTTCTGTACCGCTCATGAGAAACAAATAAAAAAGAATGCGGAAAATGATGATTTTCATTTCTCTCCAATAAAACGCATAGAGACGTAGCAACATCGCATACATATATACTAGAAAAGAATACTATACATTTACACACACACACTATTAATGTAATTTGTTACAGACATGCCTGAGAGTGCGTTGTTGCCACGATTAGCACATTTTATATTGAAGTGAAAAATTTATGTTTAGAAATATTGAATGGAGTATGAATAAAATTAGATTGTAAATTATATTATTTTAATGATGTGTCAATCAGTAACAAATTATTTAAAAAATTAAAAGAAAACAGGTGCAACTCAGACAACTGAAAGAAGTGAAACTTCTTTGGCGATCTCTATACTTTTATAACCAATAAGTAATGATTGCTGAAAGAAAGAGGGAGTACAGGAATTTTCAGGATTTATGTTTTCTAACATATTTTATCTTTAGTCTACCTAAAGATTATTACATTAATACGTTTTTATGTAATTCAATAACAAAAAAATGGTCAATTTTTTTTTAGCAGCCGTTTATTTTTCCAAGTGCTTAAGAAACCGTAAACCATCAATAACTACAAGCAATTAGAATTAATACATAATACTCACTCTTAAATAAATATTAATTTTTGTTAAATAAACATTTACTGTAATATAACTGCACAGTTATAACAAAAAAAATTAATTTAGCACTGTAGTCACTGACAGCTGACTGTAATACCCATATGCGCATGCGCGCCTTTCTATTCACATTGCCTACCGCTTCGCGAGACAAAACGTTGGAAAACGTGTCGTTTCGTGGCCTTGAGATTTTACTCTCATCGAGCCCAAATAAGTTTCACTTCAAAAACATTTATATGCTATTGGCAGCCATGAGCGGAACCTAAGTGTAAGTATCCTCATACACAACCTCCTTAATGCGCTATGTATTTACTAATTGGCTTTTTTTTTTAATTTTTCCAAATTAATTGACTTTCTTATTTTTTAGCACACGCAACAACGATGCAGGTGTTTAAATATTTACTAAAGAAAAAAAGATTATTAATTATATTGTTTAAGTTGCATACTAGAACAAAAACATAGATATTTTTGCGTATTGGTTTTTACCTTCAAATCGAATCTACAGAGACACGGCCTAATAACTTTTACAAAACGCTATCATTGCAAAACATCACACAACCAGTGTGCAATACACCATATTATCTAATTTAAATCGTTGCACACATAAGCACAGTAACATGAACATATATGTACATGCGTACCTACATAATTTTCACCTTGTACTGCCTGAGATACATGAGGAAACATGAAGTTATAATTAACGCAACCTTAATAACTTACATGCTGTTCAACTTTTTGCTCGAGAAACAGACATAAACACTAAAAATTCGTTTCTGCTAATTCAATAAAACAGCACCACTAACTATGCAATACAGATCTAAAACGTGGAGAGGTAAATATTAGGAAGGAAGTCAAACAAGCATGTGCACTCTGTCACCGCTACTTTATCTATAATCGATGACGCGATAAACATCATTAAAGACAGGACAAGTTTAGAGATAGTTATACAGGAGCAAAAGATTAGTACGCTTAGATTTGTAGATGATGTACCAGAATTAGCATCTGGCAAGGAGTATGCAACGGAAGGAAAATTAGAAAAAGAGTGAATAAAAATATATAACAGGAGACCAAAGATTAGAAGTCGCTGACTGACTGTAGGTATCTAAGAAGTCAGATAATGTAAGACAAAAAGAGCAGTAAAGATATAAAATAAGGTTAGCGCAGAGTCGGCTCGCCATTAACAAAAAGAAGTCATTTCTATGCTCGAGAACGATTAATTTAGAAATTCGAAAAATATTGTATAGGGTTGTTCGGAAAGTCATTTCGTTTTTTTTTTGTGGAAATGAAAGACAGTTTCGTATAATAAACAAATACTTTATTAAATTATATATTGACCGTTCTGGTCCAACACCTTTTGCCATCTTTCTGGTAGTAGCATAATTCCACGCTCATAAAATTTTTGGTCTTTGCTGGCAAAAAACTGATCGAGGAGGTTTTTGACCTCCTCATTTGAGGTTAAGGTTTTACCGTCTAAAAAATTTTGGAGTGACCGGAACAAATAATAATCCGATGGTGCCAGGTCTGGAGAATATGGTGGGTGTAGCATTGTATCCCATTCAAGCTGTAAAAGCTTTTGGCGAGTGACCAAACTTGTGTGAGGTCTCGCGTTGTCTTGGTGAAACACTACACCTTTCTTGTTGATTAGTTCTGACCTTTTCTGTTGAAGTGCATCATTCAGTTTGTCCAGCCGATGACAGTAGACTTCCGAATTAATCGTTGTGTTATCCGGTAAAAGCTCGAAAAAAACGATTCCTTTAAAATCCCACTAAACAGACAGCATCACCTTTTTTTGGTGAATATCGGCTTTGGAAATGGTTTGAGCCGGTTCATCTTTTTTGCTCCGTGACCTCTTGCGTTTGACGTTGTTGTATACAACCCATTTTTCGTCCCCAGTGATGATGCGCTTCAAAAACGGATCATTTTCGTGACGTTTGAGAAGCGAATCGCAGACGTCAATGCGGCGACACAGATTTCTCTCTGTGAGAACATGGGGAACCCATACATCGAGCTTCGAGGATAATCCCAGGCCTTTCAAGTGGTCATAAACTGTTGAATTTCATAAATTTAACCTCAATCCGATCTCACGTGTTGTTATTCGCCGGTTCACATCAACTAATGCCTTTATCGCGTCTTTATCAGCTTCAACCGGCCTTCCCGAACGTGGTGCATCTTCGACATCAAAATTGCCGGATCGAAATTTAGCGAACCAGTTCTGGCACTGGCGTACTGTCAACACACCTTCTCCATACACATCAGTCAATTTCTTTCTGGCTTGAACAGCATTTTTACCCTTTCTGTAGTAAAACAGTAAGATATGTCCAAAATGCTGCTTATCGCTCTCCATATTTAAAAGGGCACCAACCAAAAAAAAACTGCGTAGAATTAATTGGAATTTTTCACACACAAGTTTTCCTATATGAACTCTCAAAGCATATAAAAATTATATGACGTTGGGTGCAAAAGAATACAATTAAATCCTCTGTCGGGAAAAAACGAAATGACTTTCCGAACAACCCGATAGAATGAAGATTCGGGCTATAGGGCCGTGGTCTAAGTGAACTGTTGTTGTGTCCAGACGTTTCGTCAGCTACTGCGGCTGACATCCTCAGTGGTAGTGCTGCGTTGAAAACGTGAAGGTAGATTATATTTCGAAGTCTCGACAGCAAGTGTTCACTTACAACACGGCCTATAGCCCGAATCTTCATTCTACTATAGATTCCGGCCGTAAAAGCCTTTGTTCTTATATCGAAAAATATTGTTAAAGGGGTATGTCCGAAGCACAGTGCTGTCCAGGTGCGAAACGTGGATGGTGAGCGCAGTGGAAAAAGTTAGAAATGTAGTGTTATAGACGAACTCTGGAAGAGTTGTCATCCGTTTACGGGTAGTCTTGCCCAGGTAAAACCATAAAAAAAAGTGGCATACCCTCTTTAAGCAAGGAGGAGACTTATTTGAAGAAGAGCCACGGTCAGGTCGGCCGATCGAGGTGACCACTCGGGAAATCTTTCAAAAAGTCGAAAAATGAATACAGTAAAAGTTCCTTATTCACGGTTTCTTTATTTGCGTTTTCATTATACGCGGGTAAGAAAATGCAACCCAGTTCCTGTATTCGCAGTTAAAAAATTCATTATTGCAATCGGTAAACAGAAAAGGATTCGGTGTCATTTATTAAGGAGATTGGCCGCAATAGACCGCTCGTGCCTCGTGTGAATTTTTCCGAAAACATAGGTTTCTATTCTAAACATTGTGATTTTACCCTGCGAGATAAATATCTAATTTTTTGTATAGTAACATACAAAGGTTCCCACTAACTCGGTACGTTTTTGGTTTTCAATAATATGGTCATTATAAACTTTTACAAGTGCGTCAAATTGATGTTTCTTGTAGGACACGTATTATCAATAGAAATTAAAAAAGTAAAAAATGGCTGTCGACAAGCTTTAGAACAAAGCTTTATTTATCTTACTACAACATTTCAAACCTCTCTTACAAATATTAAATTCATGATATCTAGAACCGATAAGCATGTTTTTATTCTACGACGAGTGTACTACTGAATACCCTTAATGTATCGGCATCTTTTGAGTATGTACAGTTGGTACGTGTCGAAGCGGCTTTTATAAAAAATCTAACAAGAGTAGAAAAGGATTCGGTGTTATTTTTTAAAGTATTAGTATCTTTTGAGTACTATTGGCTCGTGCCGAAGCCACTTTTATAAAAGATGTAACCGAGTGGACTAATTTCAAAATTTAAACTCTTGCCTAAAGCTGATTTTAACGATTAATTTTAATTGCGAATTTATTAATACATTGATTTTATTTTGATACATATTGGTTTTATTTTGGAACCTTACAACGTACCCTTATGATTCCATACTAATTACCATTCTATATCCACGGCAGCATCATTTCAAGTCAATTTTCAGTTTCACCGTTATAAATTACATAAATACCTACTTAAAAATACTGCTAGATATCCATAGTTTTACAAACGATTACGAACAATTCTTTTTAAATACGTATCATTAAAAAGAAGAAAAATGAAAAAATTTATCTTAAGCCTAATATCTATGATATAGTCAGTATGTTATCATAATCACACTGACATTTATTCTAAAACTAAACGTTTAAAAACCCTTTTATCATCATCATAAGGTCTTCAACCCAAAGATTGATAGGATACCTTCATTTTTTCTTGTACCTTGAGACAATCTTCGCATTTATCATTTCCCATCTTAAGTTAGATCACTCCCTATTGAATATCGAAAATCACCCACTTAGTTTCTCGTCTCTTATTCTCATATTGCATCCCTTACACGCCAATACTTTTATTTTATTTTTATTAATTTTCTTACCATTTTATTAAAGTTATGTTTAATAACTCCTTTTTTCTAGAGGCATATACTGTCATATCCGCAAACCCAAGTATTATATTGTTGCTCATCTTTTGTCTTTGCATGACTATCCTTAAAATTGTCCTGTCTTTAATAATAACAATTATATCTTCTAAATTATGTGCGAATATGCATTCTTATAACCTTGTCTAATCCTCTTCTAAATATTTACTTCTCTACGATGTTATACTACCTGTTGTTCTTGATATAAAAAAAAATAAAATTGTGTCCTAAACTGATTATGAAAAGAATGTAACAAATTAAAACACGATTATACAATATAGTTTATCACCTTCAGTGTCAACGACTTGTCATTGATAAAGCATCTTCAAATATTTTAAAAATAAAAATATGTATATTATTATTAATGATAAATACGTAAATATGCTAATCCGATAAGCCTACTTATAATAGTTATGAATATGTTTCTACGGATAAT